>NW_025401063.1:14694534-14787597 GCF_015345945.1 Tribolium madens | reverse complement strand
AATAGACTTTTTACACATTTTTTTTAAGAACACAGTCAACTGTATCAAAATCTAGACTTTAACAATGAAATTATTTTAAAACTGTTAATTATATAGATTTTCTAAAAAGGAAAGTCTATATCTTACTGATAAGAGCACAAATCCAATTTTGGTCTTCGAATTCGTCTTTAATAAAAGATCACTTATAACGTGTGGGTTAACACGGGCGCCTTTTTTTCATCATACTGTATAATTTGTCAAGTTGTCAAGACATGAGTTTTTTGTTATGGAATTGACTCCATCATATTACTGACAACTGACAACTATTTTCATATGTTGGTTTATTGTTGTTGCTAAATGAACTGGTATTAGTCATAGTCATAGTCATAACTCTTTTTTAAATAACGGCGAAATTTTTGTATATTGTGACTGAAACCTTTTGTCACGCGAATTTAAATTCTTTATTTTTCGCTTTGTGTATTGTTTGTTAATTTCTTTAATTTTTGTAAATGCAAAATTTTTAAGTAAAGAGATATAATTAAACGAATGTTTTTCCTGCCTCGAAGTGGACCTGTTAACTGTTGATTTAGTTCTTCGTTTGTTTAGTCGAGAGAGCAATCGTAAACGCATGCATAATCGAATCGAATCCGGAAAGGGCGAGCGTCAAGAAAAATTACGACGGAATGGAAATGAGTCTCAGCGAACAAATTAAATTATCCGATAAATTCAGTTTGTCCCTGAAATCGCTTCGTTGAACGCACGCCGCTTGGTGACCGTAACATCTTCGTTCTTACGTCAAATTAATCTCAACTGAGCACATTTCATTCTTTCGCCGTTAGAAACGAAGGGTGCATATTTTATAAGCAACAGAATCATGACTTTACTTGCAGTTTCAATGGGCGAATTGTGTTTATTTTTAACAAAACGACAATTCGTTGTTTTGTTTCTTAACTTGCCTAATCAAGAAAAGAGATTACGTGCAGTTAAGGTTTCGTATTGATAGGCGTGCAAACATCCAACTGAATCACCGCTATTAGCCCACATAATTTAGGTGTCTAATTCAATTGGCTCGTTAAGGACTCTCCGAATATCCTGAAAAGTATATTACGGGTCGCCAAAGGTCCTCGTCTCGTGATTGGAAACGTATCGGCCTTAACAATTTGTAGACAATAAAAACGTAATTAGGATCTAATGACCAGCAGTGATAAAGCAACCACCATTTTTACAGCACGAATGAAATTGGCATTTTGTAGGGTGGTCCAAAAGTCTGGAAACGATGTTATTCTGGCGAAACTATCAAAATTTTTGGCAAATAAATTTATAGGTGTGCAATTGCTATAAAAATGCTATTCAAAAACAATTTGAATACTTATTAATTGTTTTTACTTACGAGATAAACATAGGAACTTTTTTTTTTAAATGGAAACCTACCACATTTTTTTAGACAACGAGCTTGTTGCAAGAATTGTTGCCATGGAATTTTTTTTTGTAAACATCACACTTTTTTTGTTAAAAAATTATTTGACTTACAAGAATTAAAGAATTTTTTTGAGTAAACTACCAGTTATTTTTGGAAATAAATTAATAATTGTTTACAGGTTGTAAAGGAGCAATGCCAAAATATTTTTTATTTTAATTACTTAATTGTTTAAACTTTTGAGATTACCATACTAATATTTTTTTTTTAATAAAAACGGTTTTTTATTTATTGTTTTACAAAGATATGTTTATGCATTTTATAAATGTACAAAAATATTTATTGAAAATGTTACAATTTACCTTAAAAAATTATAAACCTTATCTGTTGTCAAAACTTTCTTCCACCGGCCATGGGGTGGTATGTTAAGACCGACCATCAGTGGAACGCCTTCTTTTATATCATTGCTATGGCGTCATCATTTTGCTTTATTTTCCAAATAAAAATTGTTACTCTTTGGGGCGCTTTTTGAGCCAACAGCACACGTTTCTTTAATGCATGTAATAAATATTTTAATATTTCTTAAAAAAAACTATTAATTTGTTTTCAAAAAGAAATAGCGTTATTTTGTATAATTTACAAAAAAAAAACAAATAGTTGCAATTATTACCTACGTAAACATTACCCTCCCCACAATTGTGTGACTATTTGGTATCTGACATTAACCCCTCCGATCGAACGATGGTTTCTTGAGCATCTACTGCATCCCACAAATAATTCAGATTTAAATATTTCTATTTGTATCTGCATTAATCTCTGGTGCAATATTCTTACGGCTTAGTCAGGAAATACCCACCCCATCAATAAAATTTTAATATCTATCTTTGAATATTGTCGTCTTTGGTTCACTTTGTGCTGTTGTCTCAGAAAACGCACCAAAGACAAACAATTTTTATTTGGAAATTAAAGCAAAATGACGACGCAATAGCAACGACATAAAAGAAGGCGTAATAAGCTTAATGTGCTTACCACTTATCAATCTTAACCGGTGGAAGAAAGTTTTGACAACAGATAAAGTTTATAATTTTTTTAACATAAATTGTAACATTTTTAATAACTGTTTTTATACATTTATAAAATGCATAAACACATTTTTGTAAAACAATAAATAAAAAACCGTTTCTATTTAAGAAAATAGTAGATTATGTTATTAGGAGTAAAAGTGATTGTTTATGTGGCGAAGCTGAACGAGAAAAGTGCAACACACCAATAATCAAGTAAATCACCTCAATAATCAGGACGCTTTGCAATAAAATCATAACAAACGTCACGCGTCAGTTTCGGAATTTGTGTTGAGATTTAGAAATTGATTGATTTAACTGGTGAATAACTGGTGTAGTTTATAGTGCAAAATGTCGAATGCTGATAATCTACCTTGTACCTCTCCAGAAAATGCTGAAAAAGCAAAAGGGACAAGAAAGAGACAACAGTGGTAAATGTCAAAGTAAGTGTCAAGTAAAAGTGAAAACGCCTAGGCGTAAAAACAGTGTTTTTACTCCATGTCTGAAAAGTAAAACTTTTACCTGTGTCATTTAGTCATAAAAGTGGTCACTTTTGTGACGTTTGCAGATAAAAATTATTAGTATCATAATCTCAAAAGTTTAAACAATTAATTAAAATAATTTTTTTTACAACCTTTAAACATTTATTAATTTATTTCCAAAAAAATTGGTAGTTTACTCCCCAAAAATACTTTAATTCTTGTAAGTCAAACATTTTTTTAACAAAAAAGTGTGAGGTTTACAAAAAAAAATTGCACAGCAACAATTCTTGTAACAAACTCGTTGTCAAAAAAAAATGTGGTAGGTTTCCATTAAAAAAAAAGTTACTATGTTTATCTCGTAAGTATAAACAATTAATTAATATTCAATAGCATTAATATTAATTTAATAGCATTTTTATAGCCATTGCACACCTAGAAATTTATTTGCCAAAAAATTTGATAGTTTCGGCAGAATAACATTGTTTCCAGACTTTTGGACCGTGATACATTATCACGGCGCATCCACCAAATCTCTATTTAGTGGTTTTTGCATATTGCCGTGTAATGTAACTTGACGCTTTCGACTTGCACTAGTCGCCACTAATTTGCATAAACACGAAAGGTAAAGTCAAAATTCGTGTTTCGGAAATACAATGAAAGCCCAGACGGCCATTTTGACACGACCCACTTTCATCACCAATGGCGATAAATGCACAATGTCCATCCCGTCGTAATCAATCGGCTTGGTCGGTTACGCTATAAATTCTGAAAGCGCTGACGCAGTTACCGCATGATGTGAACCGCATATCTATCAGAATGGAATATGTGAATGGACCTTTAGAATGCACTATGTTTGGATTAATCAACACGGGCATATAGGTAATAGTGTGAAAAGGGAATTACGGAGAGCTAACGAAAAATCTGAATTATGCATATCGCCTGTTGGATGCAGAAGTAGCTTAACTCACAAAATGCAAATTTTACAGGATAGCATTTTTTTTTTAGTTTTTAATATAAATAATAGAGATTATTATGCTTAATTATTGCAAATTGCTCACAATAAACTTTAATCAAAGAAGTAAATTAGAAATAATGAAGTTATAGCTTGGAGCGTTTTTCCAGTCCGTAGAGGTGCGCCAGAACTCGCGCCCCAGAGAAATATGCCATATAAGGTGAGACACCAGGAACATGAAAAAAAAATTAAATACATTTTATCTATAAAAATTTCGAATTTTTGAGACTATAAATTTAACAATTATTATATTTATTTCTGTTGGAAAAATAATTTTCCAAGTTTTTTTGCTACAGGTTATTAGAAGAGGAAACAAGGAAGGAGTATCCTAAATTGTAACTCTGTTCAATGTTATTTGTGGCTTTTATTTGCAAAATTTTTGTACTTTTACTAAATAATTGTAAAAAACATATACAAGATCATCAGTATCATTAAGTAGACATAAAAAAATGTCAAATATCAAAAAATAAATGTCAAATTTTTTTGACAGATAGAATTTTTTAAACATAATTTCTATGTTCCTGGTATTTTATCTTACTTGAATTTTTTTCTCTGGGGCGCGAGTTCTGGCTCACCTTGTATAATACGATATATAGGATATTCCTCCTAAAACTTTCGGTTCTAATATCTCTACTAATTGCCCACGGATTGCAACAAAATTTGAAATGTAGAGTATTTAGTAGGTATACAGGGTATTTCACGAGTGATAATGAGCCTGACCACATTTGAACTGCAGCCAGCAATACATTTGCATAGGCTTCATGGATTTTGATTATGAATTTTAAAATTAATAAAACATAGTTATTGTGTGACTGACACAAAGAAATTGACAAGACTGGAAACACAATTTTTAAGGTTATTGTCTATCTACCATTGGAAAACACTTTCAAGCCTTTTTGGAGCTTTTCTATACAGGAAACATTGTCTTTACAAAAGAAGTATTTTTTCCAAATTCGTCATAAATGAAAATCAGATCTGTTTTCTCATCGTTCGAATGCATTTTGAAATTTTGCTAATGTCAGTTTTGACATGGTTGTGACAAATAAAATTATCGAAGCAAAGCTATCGTGGGTTCATAATTCGGTTTTTCAAACAATGCGATATCTAAAATACCCACGTTAACTTTGCAAATGTATTGTGGGTTGTATTTTCAATTCCGTCAGGCTCATTATCACTCGTGAAATACCCTGTATATTAATATCGCATTTTTAAAACAACTTTTGAACAACTAATGAAAATCGCTAACAAAAAACGCTATAAGCAAAAATCTGTACTTGAAAGAGGACCCGCTTACAAGAAAAAAGAATAAAATTGTGTTAAGAGTACTTAGCTGAAAAAGCAAAAACAGGAGCGGCTTTAATAGTATAATCCATTTCATTTAAATTGGCATAACAGTAGGCCATGATTGTGTAAACTGCGCTTTAAATGTGAAAAAGGCTTTACAATTAAGGAACTAAATTTGTCACTAAAAAAAGTGAGGTTAAGATGGTTAAAATTTTATTTTTAAAGAACCCTCTTTCAAAGGTTTTCAGAGAGAGTTTTTCTCCATAAAAACTTTCATCCCTTTGTAGGTGTAGTTTTGACACCAAAAACATACACTATTTGCTTTGGAGAAAATATAGACTTTCGTTGATAACAAATGGCTTCCTGAAATTTCAAAATACGTTTCATTCACACCGGAGAAGAAACACAATTTGTTTTCCGTGAAAGTTGCAGCCAAAAGGGGTTTGGATTTTTTCATTAAAAATGTAGGACAAAATTGTGAATTTTTAAACAATGGTAAAGTTGTTGCGATCGGAGTGGAAATCTGTACAAAATGAAGCCTCGCGTACCGAAGCTTGAAAAATCGTGTTTTGCCGTGGATAAATTCAAATTCAAATTGGTATATTTGATTCCATTCCACCTAAAATGCCTAAAACAGGAACAACAAAAAGAAATTGATTATATTTTCAAACATACCTTAGCGTGTACCTTAAATCTGGGGTTCTGAAGAGAACTACTTTTGATTATAATTTGAAAAAATAGTGGGAATAACGAACAAGCAACGAAAACAGTGAAAAAACGAATACAAATGTCAGTCATGTCAGTTCAATAAACCATGTAGGTAAGTAATCAAAGAAAAACAAAAACCCCAGTAGCTATTATATCAGGGACATGCGCAGGGCTACAAACTTAAATAGGAAATTCCATAGCCACCTATTATGCCAATTTCAATGAAATCTACTTTATATTATAATACGAATATTATAAGAAGCATTTTGTCGCACGCACTTGTTTAGCGCACGACGAACGCAGCGAAGAGTAGGTGTCCATAAAATAAATTTAATTATTTCTTACTTGATTTCGTCGAAAATGGTACTGTGACGAAATTGCATTAAAATGGTTGTTTATGTTGTTCGCGTTCTACTCTTTTCTAGTGTATTTGATAGCTAAATTCTCCTTGGTGTTAGGGAAGAATAACTGCGAATCAAGGGCAACAAACAGTAGAGTTTTTGGGGAAAGGAGTGACTGACATTCAGAAGATAAGTCAGTGTACCTCGTAACTATTATAACAGCTCAATAAAATAGTACGGAAAATCGTTATTTTGGGTACTCAGTTCCCAAAAACAGTTTTTCCGGACGAAAAATTAAAATTGGTTACTCTGGTGGCAAAAATTTTTTAATTTTTAAGAAGTGTGAATTCGTGTTATGGGTGCTTTAACAAAAAAATGTTGTTTGTAACACCTAAAACCTAAAACGTTTTTTGCGGACTCGGTTTCACCTCGTCTGGAAATAGCAACGATTTGTCCGCAGAAACTGTGTTTAAGGTACTTGTAACAAAAATAACTACATTTGTATAAGGGTTTCTTTTTTCATGACAAGAAATATTGATTTATTAAAATTTGTGTTTAAAGATAGACAAATTATTTTAATTGAACTTTGAGCACTTTCAAATTTACAATGTTAACGGTGTGTTTAAATGTATAAATTTAATGTAATTTTAAGAAAGCTTAACTTAGAATATTAAACTTAAACAAAGTCAACAAGTGTAAAGTGAGTTATAAAGAAAGTTTAAGTTTTTTGCATGCAAGTGTGTTCTTGTAAAATATTTAAAAATGTCACTTTGTATAATTTTGCTTAAAATCTTAAAATTTCTACTTAAATTCGTGATTATAACATTGGTGTTGCCATGGTTTAATCGAGGTTTAAATTTATCTCTCTTTTAAATAAGTTCCCAGAAACCGGGCCTAGGAGTGAACAATGTAATTATTCGCCATTTCCGCCACGTAATTTTGAAATAATAATAAATGGCCACTTGCGGGTAGGTATTTATACAAAATTTGTTTTGTGTTTTATATAAATTAAGAGCAGATGCAATAAGTTGTGTATTGGTGGAATAGTAAAATTTAGTTGGCAATGTTTGATATAACGAGACCATCTTAAAAGTTATGAGCGATGCTAGGTTGTTGTGGCAACGATGTATTCTGCAACGTTTACTAAGGACGTTGAGGAGCGGTTGGCAGGCTTGAAATATTCATCTTCCGGTGCTACTCAATTTTCTAAGAAAACATCGCAAGCAGCAGTTTCCCAACTTTAACAATTTCTACACAACTTTCTTGTATACATTATCTCGAATCCTTCTCCCTTTTACTTTGCCTTGCTCTTTAGATATACTTTTCTCAACTTTTACATTACAAAATTATCTACTTTTGTTGGACTTTCTTCTGTCCCTAATAAAGAACCGTCCGAAAAGTGTCATTTTATCATAGTGCGTCAATATTTTATTTTTTTGGCAAACTTAAAACTGCCTAATTTTATAACTTTTTAATCTCTATAAAACATTTTTCATTTGTAATATGCGTAAAAAAATACTATATTATGTTGTTAGGTGTAAAATTGGTAGTTTATGTGGCAAAGCTGAACGTTTATTTTGCCGAACGTAGTGAGGCAAATAATTCAGCTGAGCCACATAAACTCAATTTTACTCCAGATAACATAAAATATACTACTTTATACGCATACGTATTCAGATCGAGAGTAAAAAACAACACAATAATTACCAAGTAAACGAATAAAATAATTACCATGCTTTGCAATGAAATCATGACAAAAGTCATGCTTCAGTGTCAATTGTCAATCTGTGTTGAGATTTTCAAAAATGTTTATTGATTTAACTAGTAGATGGCTTACCGCCTCCCTAATAAAATGTAATCAATATCCCGCCTAGGCATTGCGTAAACAATGCATTAGAGCAGTGATTCCGAGTTTTTTCTTAGTTACGGGAGTTACTAAGGAAAAATTAAATGATTTTTAATTATTAACGAAAAATAACACAATTAATAAGAGCTGGGAAGAAAGGATACAAGAAAACAAGTTACGCAATGTAGAATTGATACTAAGAGGTTGAACCCTTTAAGCTAAAAAACTGGATGTGTCTAAAAATTTTCCTAGATTAAAGCGCCAAAGGGAATCAATTGAACTCAAAAAATGTCCAGGTAAGAAAAGGAATTATTTCTAACGAGACGGCGATGAGAAGACTTGTGTAGTTAATAACGCAACAACAGTAATTTTTTTGACGTTTGCGGTTAAAAAATAATTCACTTCAGGTAAACGCGTTGAACGTTGTTTAAAATACGATCACAGATTTTTGCGGATATTCTGCATTTAAACAATTGCTGTCGCTAATCGCAACAACAGTAGAAAGTAGACATTACTGTAATAGGTGCTTATTTTTTATAAACTGATATGGGGATTTGATCAAACTTCGATTCGATATCGTGGATATCGCCAGAATTTACGCCCCAAAGAAAAATGCCATGTAAGATACCAGAAACATGGAAAAAATGTTTAGAAAATTCTACCTTTAACAATATCGAAGTTTGAGATATATAGTTAAAGTTATACAGGGTGCGCCAGAACTCGCGCCCCAGAGAAAAATGTCAAATGCCGGCGGCAATAGGTCGCTAAAAAGTGCAGCCGAAGAAGTAATTTTTGCTTGCATAAGAGAGTTATTAGACTCTTAAATCCACCAATCCCAGAAGGGCACCTCAAGGTGTGATTGAAAAATTATATCCGTTACTAGGTTACAAAAATAATACCAATTTGCCCAGAATTTAAAAAAATAGCTGGTCTACTGTAATTTTGCGTTTGACATTTATTAATTTGTGGGTGACATTACCTGTTAGTTTGCAGTATTTTTCTCGCATTAGAGGTTGTACACGAGTATAATGAGACAGAATCGTTAATTATTGTCAACAATTATCAAAAATTATTTTGAAACATTCGGGAAATTCCTGATGAACCGACTTCTTCACAGGTATTGTTCCTTCTCAACTTTCTCTTCGATCTGATACAGATTAACAAACCGATAAATGAATTTTAGAGCTTGAAAACTAGTGCGTTATCTTCATGAAACAAAGAAGCAAGTGAGAGTGAGACTAGAAAAACATGAAGAAGTACGCAAGTTTCTTTATTTACTTTAATGCAAAATTAACAGAAAAATGTACTTTTTAGAGTCACGTTATGTTGAAATTAGTTGATATTATTGACAAACCACATGATTTCTCGAAAGACCAGCCCACAAATTCACCGAAAAGCGTTGCTGAAATGCCCTCGGAATTAAAACATGTGGATTTTACTTTCCAGCAGCAAAAATGCTCATTTTTCGTACTAAACACAAACACCGCAACATTCTTCTGGATTTTTTAATGAAAAAGCAGCCAAGGGGTTATAGTAAGCTCTTGTGAGTGGAAGAAAGCAACAATAAATTTTGAGGTTAGAATTTCTCTCCTGGACAAAAATGCCTAAATACGAGAGTAAAACTACAATTTTAATATCAAAACTAGTAACCTGTTTTATTAAAACACAATTTCTTATAAAAAGTACATCTCTCTGTTAATTTTGCATTAAAGTAGATAAAGAAACTTGCGTACTTCTTCATATTTTTCTGGTCTCACTCTCACTTGCTTCTTTGTTTCATAAGGATAACGCACTAGTTTTCAAGCTCTAAAATTCACTTATCGGTTTGTTAATCTATCAGATCGAAGAAAAAGTTGAGAAGGAACAATACCTGTGAAGAAGTCGATTCATCAGGAATTTCCAGAATGTTTCAAAATAATTTTTGATAATTGTTGATAATAATTAACGATTCTGTCTCATTATACTCGTGTACAACCTCTTATGCGAGAAAAATACTGCAAACTAGCAGGTAATTTCACCCACAAATTAATAAATGTCAAACGCAAAATTACAGTAGACCAGCTATTTTTTAAAATTCTGGGCAAATTGGTATTATTTTCGTAACCTAGCAACGGATATAATTTTTTAATCACACCCTGAGGTGCCCTTCTGGGATTAGTGGATTTAAGAGTCTTAATAACTCTCTTATGCAAGCAAAAATTACTTCTTCGTCTGCACTTTTTGGCGACCTATTGCCCCCGGCATTTGACATTTTTCTCTGGGACGCGAGTTCTGGCGCACCCTGTATATATAGTTATCTATAGTTTTTAATTCGAATTGTGCGAGAAGTACTAATAAAAATTTTGAAAATTTCCTGTCACGTTCAACAATATAAAAAACATGATTTTACATGCTGTGATCTTATTTGTTCAGTTAGCTCCCACCTTTTTCTTTTTATCAAAACCGTCGATGAACTTTTTCATTTCCGGTAGAATCGTTTTCTTTGAAGTCGACTCTATGTTCCATTATACGCCGTTTGTTATAAATCCGTTTGCACTCTTTTGATTTCAGTGTAACATTGGTGGCGGTGTGTCTTTATAAACACACGCCCTCCATTTGACTTGATTTCCTGAAGAACATTAATCATACATATGTACGTAGACAACAACCAGCGCTGCATATGATATCGAATTTCTAGCTGAGTTATAGCACCACGGACATGATTTTGCAACTACATATTTGTACATACAGAATTCGCCGAACTCGCGCCCCAGAGAAAAATGCCATATAATGAAAGATACCAGGAACATGGAAAAAATGTTAAAAAAAAATTATCTATAAAAATTTCGAAGTTATGAGGGTTTAAAGTTTGCACTTTGACTCTATTTATTTCTGTTGATAAAATAATTTTCCAATTTTTTTTTGCTATAGGCTATTAAAAGAGGAAACAAGGAAGCTGTATCCAAAATTGTAAGTCTGTTCAATGTTATTTGTGGCTTTTATTGGCAAAATTTTTGTCCCTTTACTGAATAATTATAAAAAAACATATACAAGATTTTTTTCATGTTCCTGGTATCTTACCTTACTTGATAATTTTCTGTGGGGCGCGAGTTCTGGCGCAGCCTGTATGTTTGCACCAAATACCGACGAATCTTTTGTTTTTCTTTTTTTATTTAATGAACTAAACAAAATGGGTAATTTAGAAACAGTTTGTTTGTATGTAACAAATACGTTCACTGTTTCTATAATAATAAGCGCAAATAGTTATTTAAGTAACAAGGTTGCGCTTCGCTTACCTTGGTCTTGCGACGCTGTATTGGCCCTTCGGGCCATTTTATGTTGCGGCCCTGTGTGTCCCCGTTTTGTAATTATTGTTTGTTTCTTTTTAAGTTGCTTAGCTCTTTACGGGAATTGATGTGAATCGAACGTTAATTTGCATTTATTCGATGAGAAAAGGCGAAAAGAAAATTTTTTTCTTTAATGGTCAATCTAATCTAATCTTTCAGTTGAGTGGGGCTCAAGGGGGCTGCGCCCCCAAGTGGGGCTCACGAGGGCTACGCATCCGATGGGGCTCACTCTATTGAAGATTAACGCGCCACGGCGCCCACTCTAACTCTAACTGGCCTCCCATGCGATGGCGTGTTGATTAGAGGTGTCTAATATGCGGTCATAACCTCACTTTTCCCGAATTTTAGTGGTAACAGGTGTTTCCGTCAGCCGATCGGCTCCAAAATCAATAGGGTTTTTAAGGCGGCCGAGGGGCACCTTTTGGCCAAATTTCATCGAAAAAGAATGATTCTGTGAAGAGTTATCGCGGTTCGCAGAAATCCGGACAGACAGATAGACAAAAATTTCACTTTTTTTTTCGACGTAGAATCGATTGGTACAAGTTTCATCGCGATACGACTTCAAATGGCCGAGATATCGAGGGTTTCTCGTTCGAAAAAGTAAAACCTATATAGAAAATTTTTTGAAAAAAAAAATTTTCTTAACAAGGAATGTAAAGTCCTGATAATATTGGACGTAAGCGAATACGAGCCTTCTCTTGTTATTTATTAACAGTCGATACATTTCGTGTGACTTAATTATTACGTTTAAAAGATACTTTATGGTAAATAAAGTCTATTAATGCTGAGAAAAATTACCGCACAAATTTATCTATTTAGTATTCAAAAACAAACACATTTTTTTCGGCAAAATTCTATTCATGGGGAAAATAATAAACGCATACACCCAAATAGAAATTTAAATTAATCGAAGAACGGTCTTCAGCCATAAATTATTATTTTATTAATTATATTATTTGTGTGTTAGGCATTCAACAGCGTTCAATTTTATTAAAGCTTTCAGCTTCACTTCGAGCTAATTTAATACTAAAACTTCATACTGTAAAATTATATCTACCGCACGTATAATGTACTTGTAAGTAACTGCAATGAAACCTTTTAACAACGGACACCGATGGAGAATCTTTAATTGTCCGTTGTGAAGAGGTATCCCTTAATGGAAGTGCGCAAAATTAATAAAAAATTGAAAAGCCTTTTTTTTAAATAACAAAATTAAATAACAAAAATTAAGAAATTTAAAGAAAAGATTAGTAAAAAACATTTTTATTTGAAACATTCGTTAATTTTTGTTTGTTTAGACCAAAAGTTATTTTGATTATGTTTTTGAAGTTCTTTACTTTAACTAACAAGTTTTTCTTGGGGTTATTCTGTATTCTGCAACTCATTAATGTAATCATTGAATCTTATACAGGGTGCACCAGAACTCGCGTCCCAGAGAAAAATTTCAAGTGAGATAAGATACCAGAAACATGGAAAAAATGTTTAAAAAATTCTAACTTCCAAAAAATTTGACATTTATTTTTTGATATTTGACATTTTTTTATGTCTATTTATATGATACTGATGATCTTTTTCCATGTTCCTGGTGTCTTACCTTATATGGCATTGTTCTCTGGGGCGCGAGTTCTGGCGCACCCTGTATAAAAGTTCATTGGGTAGTAATAAAGCGATCAGTAAATAATTCTATTTCGATCAGTATAAAATGATAAATGATCAGTAATTTAATTAATTTTTGCACAGTAAAAAATAAAAAATGATCAGTATAATATAATATTTTGCACAGTAAAAATAATAAATACCAAGTAAAGCACACACAGTATTTTATTGTAATTTGTTCAGTAAAAAATCCAAATTGCACAGTAAAAGTTTTTACCGGACCTGATACCGTAAAGTCTCATTTTCCGTACTCAAATCATTGACTTAAACATGGGTAGGGGATGCAGTATGAAATAAAGGCTTATTAGTTAATAAAATGATAAGTCGAAAGGTAAAATGACATGATTAAAAAGATGATGATTTTAATAACTAAATTTATGATTCACCTTAAAAAAATGGTTTTATTGTCATTATTATGCGCCGGTGACTAATTCCAACCCATTCAGTTAGTTCAAAAACAATTACAAATTATCTCGATCTCGTGATATAATTACTACAGTAGCAATTAGTTTTGAAAGATGTATTTGTAGTAAATTTAGGAAAAAATTCTTAGTTCTAAAAAAGGCTTTTCACGGCTATTTGTCTTTTTATTGTATTTTTGAAAGTCACACATAATTATCAACATCAAAGTGTCTTTTGAAGTCTCTTTCAATTTCTATTCGATTGAAAGAAAAAGCGAACTAACAAAACAGTAAAAATTTTATTTGTGGAAAGTGATGATATGACATCACGTTTTCTTGGGGTAAATGCAGATCGCTTCGCATTCCTTCGCTTGTTATAGAGCGGTATTTGAGCAGTTATATTACGAAGTTCATATGTTTAACACAGTTAACATTAATAGGAGCTTCAGCTGCCGCAAGTTACGTCTTTGATCTGGCTCTATGATTGACAAGCCGATTTCCCTGGAGAGAATTTCTAGTGGAAACGCAGAAACAGCTCATGTGGAACTATTTAAAGAGCTGTTATAATGCTTCGACGAAGGTAACAACACATGTTGTTATGTGAATGTGGGGCCTTTGAAAACTGCGCATTTATGTCATCGGCAGTGACAGAGCCGCGTGCGCCGTTGTTCCAAATATAAAGAAGAACTTTTCCGATGCGTCAACGACAAAGAGAGTAATTATAGTCGCGAATTTTGCGAGACGGTGTTGTGGCGCCTCGTTAATCGGAGATCTGCTTCCTGAAAAGAACTACGGTCTATCGCACACGAGATACATCCAACTGGCAATAACGCATCGATCCCTTTCGCCGAATCCGCAATTGCACTCAACCCCATTACCGTTATTTAGTCACCATCGATGTTTGATCGATGACCATTTCGGATTGCTTTGCACACACTCGCATAAACTTTTTGAAATCGTACCGACAATTCAGAGCTCGGAGATGAAAGCATATCGATTTCCACCTCACCGACACTCATTCACATCTCTTTGACATCTTACCGGATCTCAAGAAGTAGACGACTTATGAGAAACGTCCATTCGTTTCATGCCCGCGAGGCGAAAGGGATTGATGACGAAAAACTGCCATTAAAAGTCAGGTAAAAAAAAAGATAAATACGGAGATTTGTATTTTTCCTAAAGTTAATTTAAAATCCTGAAACATATAGGCTGTCACATATATTTTAACTGGGTCATTCGGTAACTGAAGTGTGAAGTATACAGGGTGTGCCAGAACTCGCGCCCCAGAGAAAAAAAGCGCAGCCGAAGAAGTAATGTTTGCTTGCATAAGAAAAAAAATACCAATTTGCTTAGAACTTTAAGAAAATAGCTGATCTACTGTAATTGTGACTCCTGTCATGTGGGTGAGATAACCTGCTAGTTTCCAGTATTTTTCTAGCTCAAGAGGGTTGTACACGAATATAATGAGACAAAATCGTTAATTATTATCAACAATTATTAAAAATTATTTTGAAACATTCTGGTAATTCCTGATGAACCGACTTCTCTAAAACTTCTTCACAGGTATTGTTCCCGCTCAACTTTTTCTTCGATCTGATACAGATTAACAAGTCGATGTATGAATTTTAGAACTTGAAAACTTATTATGCATTTTAAATAAAGAAGTAAGTGAGAGTGAGAGACCAGAAAAACATGAAGAAGTACGCAAGTTTCTTTATTTATTTTAATGCAAAATTAACAGAAACATGTACTTTTTATAAGAAATTGTGCTTAAATAAAACAGGTTAGGTACTAATTTTAATATCAACATTGTACCGGGTGCGGCGTCGGTTACGCCCATTGATAAATCGCGACTTCTAATTAATTAAAACTGGCGATATTTCATATACCTAACTAATTATTGAATGAGTCTGTAACAGTTTTGTGTGTTTTATGAATACTTTCTGTTAATTTACCTATAAAGTTTTTACACTAAATAAATCTGTACCTGTTAGCGCATCAAACTTTGATATCACAATTTCAAATTTTGACTTTTATCCAAATAATCGCTTTTTTTATTTAAACACAAACCAGACCCGTGATTTATGACAAAATGGTATAATTTGCCAACATAAGAATCATTAACTGGTAGTTGACCGCTTTAAAGGGTCTTTTTGTTGTAAACCTTGCAATCTTACCTCAATTGCAGTTCCCCATTGTCACCTAAATTTACGATGGCACAAGTAGCATGTCATAAATAAAAATGATTTTCAAAATTAAGATGGAAAACTGCGTTTAATTCAAAATCTAATCTGGTATTTTTTTTCTGATGTTGTAAACAATTGTAGGAAGTGAATCTGCGTAGGTCAGTATAAAAATTAGAAATTGTTATAAATAATATTTTTGAAAGTTAGAAACCTAAAATAAACTATATCATAGAAAACTGAAAACGGTTAAAATTAGAATTAAACTTTTTGGGAAAAAATTACTTTTTATTTTTTTTTTGGTTTTGTTTACTTACGTAAAATCCAAATGTTTTAATTCCGAGGGCATTTCGGCAACGCTTTTCGGTGAATTTGTGGGCTGGTCTTTTGAGGAATCATGTGGTTTGTCAATAATATCAACTAATTTCAACATAACGTGATTCCATTTCTAAAAAGTACATTTTTTTATTAATTTGGAATTGAAGTAAATAAAGAAATTTGTGTTCTTCTTCATGTTTTTCTGGTCTCTCACTCTCACTTCCTTCTTTACTTCAAAAGGATAATGCATAAGTTTTCAAGCTCTAAAATTCATACATCGACTTGTTAATCTGTATCAAATAAAAGAAAAAGTTGAGAGGGAACAATACCTGTGAAAAAGTTTTTGAGAAGTCGGTTCATCGGAAATTTCCAGAATGTTTGGGAATCGAGTTTTCAAAATAATTTTTGATAATTGTTGATAATAATTAACAATTTTGTCTCATTATACTCGTGTAAAAGGTGCTAAATTTTGGATGTCCGAATAGGGAATCTTCAAAACTAAGAGGTTTAGCCAAAAACGAGTAATACATTCTGTTGCTCATTTTTTGAGAAAATAATATTGGTTAAAACCGCATCCCGCTATCGTCTTTTGTTTTCGACTTACAGACAAAAGTTGACATTTTGGTGAAATCTAAAAAAAATCATATCTTCGTTATTATAGAAGATACGGATTTGAAATAAAGTCATTATACAGGCATTTTTTACGAGGAATTTAATAATGTAATTAACAATTGTTTTCAGTTATTGGTTTAGCCGTAATAAGATAAACTTGTATTTTTTTAATGGAAATCATAGGCGGCTATGGCACTTCTGAAAAGTTTACTTTTTCTGATCTAAAAAATATATATTAAATTAATAAATAAATATTTTTTTAAAACTATACTTAAAAAGTGAAATACATATTTTGTGTGATAATAGTTGGCTATGGAAAAACTATTTCACTCCAAATGTGTAAATAATAATCAGTCAGAGTTTTCTGAACTGTGAAATAGATGAAAAATAGATATAATAATACGATACGTTAGAAGTATAGAACAAATATGCGAGCGCCTCAGAATAAAATTATTACATATTTTTAAAAAATCCAAAAATAGGAAAAACAAATGTGTCAACAGTCAACACAATTAGAAAAAACATTTTTTTGGTGATCTAATGGAGGTAGGATAAAGTTCCACATAGACGGAATTTGGGTATTTGAATAGTCATATCGCCATTTTTGTGTCATATAAAATATATTTTATTGAAGAATTAAAGCGGCTTTTCTTTACAACACTCTATGTATCACTAGAAGTAACAATGGTAATGTTAGCTTGTTTAAAAACAAAGAAATGTTATTAGTCGCCGATAAGTTGATTTACGATTTATTTTGCATTTTTTTCATTACTTAGTACTTTTAAAACTCTTTCATTAGTGACACTGGTTGAATAATATAGTTTAAATCCTTTTAGTTGAAGATGCAACACTTTTTCATGGCCAACTGCGAACAAAAATCAAAGATAATTTTTTACTAAAAATGTATTATAATAATTTGTTACAAATATATATTTTTTAGATAAGAAAAAAACAAGCTTTTTAAAAATGGCATAGCCATTCCCATATAAAACAATAAAAGTTTATTTTATTACGGCTAAACAAACAACTGAAAAAAATTATTAACTACATTATTAAATTCTACGTAAAAAAGTTCTTGTATATTGTATTCATTTTAAATCTGTGTCTTCTACATATAATAACGAAGATATGAATTTTCTTAGATTTCGCTAAAATGTCAATTTTTGTCTATAAGTCGAAAACAAACGACGATAGCGGGATGCGGTTTTAACCAATATTATTTTCTCAAAAAATGAGCCGCAGAATGTATTACTCGTGTTTGGCTAACCTCTTAGTTTCGCAGATTCCCTATTCAGACATCCAAAATGCAGCACCCTGTACAACCTCTTAAGCGAGAAAAATACTGGAAACTAGCAAGTTATATCACCCACATGACAGGTGTCAAAATTACAGTAGACCAGCTATTTCTTTTAAAGTTCTGAGCACATTGGACCAATGTCATTGGTATTATTTTTGTAATCTAGCAACGGATATAATTTTTCAATCACACCTTGAGGTGCCCTTCTGGGATTGGTGGATTTAAGAGTTCAATAACTTTCTAATGCAAGCAAAAACTACTTCTTCGGCTGCACTTTTTGGCGATCTATTGCGGCTGGCACTTGACATTGTACTCTGGGGCGCGAGTTCTGGCGCACCCTGTATACAAACAAAAAAAATTTCTTGATTGATGCAGGGCTTGTAAGTTCTACAAGAAACTGCCATTATCGAATTTCTATTTTTGTGTTTTTCTCATAAAAACTAAATAGATCTGGGGCCCCTCTCGTTTAACTTGTAATATTTTAAAAGTATATTTCGCATCGCCTTGTAACTCCCGGGTTGCCGATTGTGATTTATTATCATCGTGGAGCGATTAAATTATTTGGTAAAAAGTAAAAGCAAAATAAATCTTTCGCTGTATTTTTTAGTGTCTGTATAGTCCTGAAGATTATTGTCAATTCAACGTCTTTCAGTAACTGGAGGCGGCTCAGTGTCGCCTGCCAACATTGCCGCCGAATCCATTTCTCAACGACACCTTTTATGTTTTTCAATGATCAATTTAAATAAAATCCCGGCGCGGCGCCGACTGTTCTCGCATGATGAATGGAGGCGTGACGTGCGCCAAAAGTTTTTGCGCCCTCGTCAAGACGAATGCGAACTGTTTAAAGTTGCAGGGCGCTCTTATTCATCCCATTGTTGGATTCCAGCGCCCTATTCCCAGAACATCTCTCTCTCATCGCTCCTACACTTGCCCCGGACAGATATGCGACAAAAACTCCTTGATTAATCTCGGCTTTTGTGGGAAAACGGTGCTATAAGACGATACTACTCACGACCCAAACTTATTACAGAAAAGATGGGATCGTCCAGATACAGAACATACACTTAAAGGAGCAGACTAATATGCAATATTATATGACAAAAGCGCACAAAGATGTATTGTATTCCTAAATAATTACCCGCCCCGTTTGTTGCTACTTACAAATTGACGAATTTATCAAAAGGGGAGCGCATGTTTTGTACTTTAACCCTCTCGCGACTTGTCGATTAATTTAAGGCATCACAAAACATACATGTCGCCCATAAATAAATCTGCAAACTCACCGGCAAAATTATCGCATCACTTGAGAAGTGATTTTTATTGAAATAACGCTTAAAAAAAATAAATGCATCAAAATCAATTAATTAATTAATTAACTTAAATTAATTAGGTTAAACTAACATTAAGACTTAAAGTTCAACCATTAAACTACAATTTAATAATTGTCAAAAGAAACAAAAAAGCGAATTTCGTGCGGATCAGTTCTTTGGCTTGATAACCTTTTCTTACATTCGGAGACAACCATTAATACCTAGTATTGCCTCCTCGATCCTGGAAAGAAGCTCAGTTTGTTGTTGTCTCTCGGAAATTAGCGGTGATTTTGATAATCTCATATTTATTCAGTAAACAATGAATCTACACCAACTGTTTTTGAAAAATCCATAGTCGACTGAGTTACTTGATAAGGCTACTATCCTTTAGCATCAATTTTAGTACTATTTTAAGAACCATTTAGCCATTTTAAATCTTAAAAATTTAAGTGATGCCCTAATTATGCCGCTCAGTGTAATTTCAATTTTCTTTGAAATGAGGACGCAAAGATGCACTAAAAAATGTCAAAATACCAAATAATTTAAAAATGATTCAGTGTTGTTCGTAACAAATAGAAATATTTTTAATTTTTAAGTAGTACATACAAGACATAAGAGTATATCGATGACTAAGCGCCCAATTATTGTATGTCGATTTATGACATAAATTTACTTAAGTTGAATTTATGCTTCTATATTTAAGACTTACCATTTAAGATTTAAATTTAAATTTAATTTTATTTGTCATTTAACGTAAAAAGTTAAAAGTTGTAAACTCATAAATTAAATTAAATCTTAAATACTAAAGCTTAAATATTAAATGTTAGTATAAATGTTACCATTGAAAATGCATAATTGATCTTCCTAAAGGTAAATTCTTAAATGATAAATCTTAAATATGGAAGCACAAATCCACCATTAATGTACAGTGTGCCATATAAGGTAAGATATCAGGAAGATGTAAAATATGTTAAAAAAAAATTATCTATAAAAATTTCGAAGTTAAGAGGGTTTAAAGTTTGCACTTTGACTATTTATTTCGGTTGGAAAAATAATTTTCCAAGTTTTTTTGCTATAGGCTATTAAAAGAGGAAACAAGGAAGCTGTATCCTAAATTGTAACTCTGTTCAATGTTATTTGTGTCTTTTATTGGCAAAATTTTTGTCCCTTTACTAAATAATTTTAAAAAAACATATACAAGATCATCAGTATCCTTAAATAGATATAAAAAATGTCAAATGTCAAAAAATAAATGTCAAAATTTTTTGACAGATAGAATTTTTTAAACATTTTTTCCATGTTTAATGATTAATGAATATTTCAGAAACCATTGTAGATAAAAATACAAAATTTGGTACAATTGATAACCTTTATGCACCCAACCGAATGCAAGGATAAAATGTCAAAATTTTTACTCAGGGGAGGGTTTAGGGTAAAAAGCACCCTAACTATTTTGTCTTTTGGTTCTTGCCACTTTCAGCCACAAAATTCTAAATTCCATAGTTTTTCACAAAAAAGAGGTCTCTTGCATTTTTTCGATTCAACTTACCGTTTTTGCGTAAAATCAGTTTACAATTTGTTTTACAGACCATAAAAACGATAAAAATGAAAAATCAAATATATTTTACCGTTTAAGACGCCTGTGATTAAAAATTTCGACAACTGATCTTTAAATTCGTTCAGGTGTTTAAAAGTTATCAATAGTATAAAGTTTTGTATTTTTATCTATTCTGCAATAGTGGAAACACCTCATTAAGAAATGCATCTTTTCAGAGTGTAGCTCCCTTACATAACATTGTTTGATACATGTTGATATGAAACTTTTGTCTTAAAATTGAATATTCTATCACCTGTTTAAATTTGTATCAATAAATACGGAACACCTCTAGATAGAATTTTTTAAACATTTTTTCATGTTCATGGTATTTTAGGTCACATGGCATTTTTTTCTGGTGCGCAAGTTCTGAAACAGTCTGTATACTATTGTTAATTTTATATTGTATTATCTCTATAATTATATTCTCTTGATTTATTTATAAACGAAAAATGTAAAATTGGCCAAATTTCGTGTAGTGCAATGATAAAATTTAAATGTGCACTCGAAAGACGTACTTATCTGTCAAGGATGTAAAAAGGACATGTTTTTTAACATTTACTTACAGCGCAGCGTCTCCGTCGTCCAAGACGGAATCGAATGTCGTCGTTTCAGTTTAATGAAATGCTGCGAATTTACAACTAAAGTCAACAAATTCCTGAAATTGCATCTGTTTAGATAGAAGCACTCTGCAGTAGCGACTTGAACTGAAACTATTCGCATACAGAAGTGATGCTGATGACAAGTCGTTCTTAGCCAGATTGTCAGACGATCTGTTAACTGAGTAAATTGTTGCTATATTTTTAAGTGCTCACGTGGAGTTTCATTCATATGCCATATTGTGCTACAGAAGCCATAATTATGACCTTAATTAGTAGCAGCAAGGCAGGTAAACACTGATTTGGAGCGTAATGTGGCAGCGCCTGCTGTAAATTTACACGCATACGCATGTTACAAAAACTACCCTTAAGAGGAGCTTTGGAAAGATGCGAATCACACCAGGGTGCTTCTATTACTAAAGTCGAGGCAAGATATGAAAAGCGAGCTTGCCTTGTTTGCTCCGACATGATGTTAATGCGATAAGGTCGGCTCGCGTTAATTGATTTTTTTTGCTTTTGTGCAATGTGGATATTATGCAAATCGTCGGAGGAAGCGGAAGCCGAAACTCGTGTCGACATATTCGCGCGGAGAAACTCTGCTAATTCAACGGCATTTAAGTCAGAACTGTTTCCGGTTCCGGGGGTGAGGCCTATTTATACAAGAAAGGAAAAATTAAAAGTGACAAAAGTTTTTAATCTTTACGCCGAAAAGGCATTAGTCTCGGATCCGACAGGATTATAAATTAAAATATCTTTTCGCATTGCCGAACAAATTCGCTCATTCTACACGATCTCCATTCATTCGACATCGTTCTTTCCAGCTATTCCAAATACGAGAAAGCGGCGCTACGAATCCCTTTTAGGTACAGTCGAGATCTCCGTCTTACATTGGGATTTTCTCATTATTCCGTTTGAGAAAATAATTTGAATAAATTTGATTAATTCGTAAAATAGCAAGCTCAATCACGTGATTGCAATGAAATTCACTGAATTGGGTAGCAGCCCAAGCGGAAAGGGCCGCAAGCCCAGTCGGCTTTTATTCGCGTATGCTTGGGCAAAGTGAATGGAACGATCGTGTCTTTGCTAGCATTGAAACGGTGACATCTAGAAGACGTGTTTCAGACGCTCTGGGCGCTCTTTTATCAAGCCTCTCAGGCATTCAGACATCTTGCACAAGTCAGCCAGTTTTATAAAGATATTACACTGAATGTAATATGAGATATGCCGTCCCACCATTTACATTTTCTCCAGCCTAGTCATCGGTAATTGTTTTTTCCTACGACCATACACGAAACTAGATCATAACGCACAATTACATATGCGCGAAAATTGGCAATATCGTACGAGGTCGAAAACCTGTGCGATTTGTTTTTGCACTGTGTGTTAGAAATGTAACGCACAATTCACAATGTTTTGTATTTTTTCATTTAACGTATTTTTTTTGTATTCATTATGGTCGTAGGAAAAATAGTATACAAAACTTGCAGGAAAGTGTCTAACGCACTCGCGCTTGTGCGTTATTTATCACTTTCGAAATACACATGTTTAAGTTAATGATTTGAATCCGAAAATAAGAGTTTACGGTATCAGGTCCGGTAAAAATTTTTACTCAAATGAAACAAATCAATAATCAAACCATTTTCCCTGATTGCGTTTTCCTTTTTCTAGTCACAAAACTGTTTATATTCTTTAGGATATCTTTCTGACGATTTTGTAGGAATGAGAGAACTGGTAGCTTTATTATACAGAATGGTCCAAAAGTCTGGAAACGATTTTGTTCTGGCGAAAGTAGCAATTTTTTTGGCAAATAAATTTATAGGTGTGCAATGGCTATAAAAATGCTATTCAAAAAAAGTTGATTGTTAATTAATTGTTTATACTTACGAGATAAATATAGCAACAATTTTTTTTAAAATGGAAACCTACCAAACTTTTTTTTGGATAACGAGCTTGTTACAAAAATTGTTGCTGTGCAATTTTTTTTTGTAAACCTCACACTTTTTTGTTAAAAAAATGTTTCACTCACAAAAATTAAAGAAGAAAGTTTTGACAACAGATTATAATTTTATAAGTTTATAATTTGTTTAACATAAATTAAACATTTTCAATATATATTTTTGTACATTTATAAAATGCATAAACATATCTTTGTAAAACAATAAATAAAAAACCGTTTTTATTTAAGAAATAAATTATTAGTATGGTAATCTAAAAAATTTAAACAATTAATTAAAATAAAAAATATTTTGGCATCGCTCCTTTACAACCTTTAACATTTATTAATTTATTTCTAAAAAAAACTGGTAGTTTACTCAAAAAAAATTCTTTAATTCTTGTAAGTCAAACATTTTTTTAACAAAAAAGTGTGAGGTTTACAAAAAAAATTGCACAGCTACAATCAAAAAATTGTGGTAGGTTTCCTTTAAAAAAAAATTGTTACTATGCTTATCTTGTAAACAATAAATTAATATTTAAATAGTTTTTTGAATAGCATTTTTTTAGCCATTGCACACCTATAAATTTATTTGCCAAAAAAATTGATAGTTTCGTCAGAATAAAATCGTTTCCAGACTTTTGAACCACCTATATTTACGCAAAACATCATCCAGAATATTACAGTTTGTTGCCATTTTATGTCGGAAAATTCAACAAAACATAGAATAGAAACCTTAGGGACTGGGGTTACAAAAATAATCATATTTTGAATGAAAAAATAGTGATGGGTTATTTTTAAAATTCGACGTCGCAGTTGGCCGTGAACACACCATGAACTCATAAACAAACCAACATAACGTTACAATTACAATTTTAGTAGTATGTACAAAATTAACCATCTTCATTGAATAACGGTTGCGTAATCTTGGTGGGTTTGTTCACAATCAATTTTGTAAAGCCAACTAAATATATTAAGCATTAACAACGGTAAGAACATTTTACCTATCGAAGACATTGTCTGAGTCTGAGACCTTAACGTTCGTGATGCGTATGGCACTTTTTGCGCGATTGATTTAACATTTTTCATGATGATCAGAGAGATTTTATAAAAAAACTAATTTATTGAAAATTTTGAGGTTAATTTTGACAGATGTCAAATCAAGTATATAAATTGTGAAATTTTAAATTTAGTGTCTGCAGTATGCATTACATAGAGGGTGAATATAAAGTATGGAACCAAGCGGTTTTTGCCTCCGAAACATAATAATTAATATAAATTAAAGTAATATAAAAAATGTGATCGTAATTTCAGAACGAAATTTTGTTCTGTTTTAGAGTTATGCGATTTTTTTTGTCAAAATTGCAATTTAAGTGATTAAATTTTTTTTTGAAAAAATTTAAAATAAAGCAGATAGTTGTAATCCTTAGAGTATAGCTTTTATGAGAAAAATGATTTTATAGTGGGTTGCCATTTAAAAAAATTAATTTTTTTGTAGAWCTCAAAAATAAAAGGAAATKTCGAAAAATTTTATTCTTGTTAAATCATCACATTTTTATAGTACTTTAGCACTCATCAATTAGTTTTTTCAAAAAATAAATAGTTTAAGCAAAAAACGTTGGGTTCCATACTTTTTATTCACCGTGTACAACATAAGTCCGGCAAATGATTTTCTACAATACTTGTTTTGACATTCTTGACAGAAACGTGTCACTCGTAACTGTAAAATTTCATTTCCCCGACTTATAACGTAAATATCTATTATTTGCTATCATATTGTAATCTGTCAATTTCATAGCATGACAACTTTGATGAGCCCCAGTATCAGTATCTTTTTGTTTTGGAGTCTCTGAAAGCCTAAAATTTTCTTGGACAAATACCTTGTAAAAATCAGATACCGTACCTGCCAAAAATGTGTCAATATGTCAATTACAATTGCCAAGGACAAAAATAGGTATTTTTCAGTTTGGTTGTGAAAAGCAATCATTGTAATATATCATTTTAGTTGTCAAGTGTGCTTAATTTTAACACTGGTTATAAAATATGACATTATTTTATCACTAGTTTTAAAAAGTGTGAAAACAAATAACACTATTTTCATAGCAACGGCCCTACACTAGTATAATTTGGAAAAATTATTGAAATCATAGATTTAAAATTTGATGCCAAATTGGAAAAAATCTTGTAAGAAACACGATGCAAAATGTCTGTTTTTGGGACACGACGTGTTGGAACACTCGTTACACTCGTGGTCCAATCTTCACGTCTGGTGCAAAAAACACGCTTATTTTGCAACTTGTTGCATAAATAGCTATTAGAGCACATTTCATAAGTAAATTTTTAATTTCGTGCTAAAGTCTGTTTTTTTTTAAATGCAAATTACCAAGTCAAAATTTTGGTGAAAAAATTGGTAGCAGCTTGTCTCCATAGCCACAAATTTTGTTTGCTCTTTGTTTTTGTCTCTAGAAATTTTATTAAAAAATTAAGGTTATGTGTTCAAATTGAGATGTTGTCAAAATTTTGACTTTTATGAATCTTGTGTGCCTGTTTGCTCTTTGAAAGCGCTATAATTGAATACAGACATCATTACCCAAGGGCTAAAGACAGAATTTAGTGCTAATAATTTTGACAGAAACACACCGCAAGTACTGGACGAAAATGAGATTCTTGCTACAAAAACTTTGAAGAAAAGGGATGTATATACAGAAAAAAATTATTTAGCAAAAGATACAAGTGGGTATTATGATGATTGGCAATAAATTTTGAGTAATTTATTGAAATGAGCTCAAAGTTGATGCATTTTATAAATTCTTCTTCAGCTTTAGTTTCAAAATTGTTACTTTTTCAACTCGTTCCTCAAAAACGATGCACAATACACTAATTTAATTGCCTTCTTTCCAAGGTTCTTTCTCATCCATGTTTATTTTGTATTTTTGTCAATTTCTTGCTAAAAATTGAGAATGTTTAGCAAACCTGATGCATTACAAATTGCGTCTACATTTTAACGGGCCATTTTTCTAACTTTCTACTTGTGAATTGTTCGTTTCCAAATTTCTAAAAACTGTTAGCGGTACCGAATTTGTTTCTTTTTTGGTGTTTCTTCTCTAAATTTTCTTAGATGAATTTTTGTGTAGACGTTTAATGACATTGTTTTCAAATTAATTCAAAAAACCGGAACTGCCAACTTCCTTTATTAAAATTACCATGAATGAATTTACTAGTCATGCCAACGTTAAACCTGTTTGGCATTTCCATTTAAAAAAAAACAGACTTTATGTTATTCTAAACTTAGGTTTTATTTTTGAAATCGTGCTATAACCCCTTTTTTGGTGCGGTCGTAATTTTATCAATAAATTGATTTTGCAGTGAGTCATTCGGTTCTTTATCGTTTGGAAGGCGATGAGCATCGATGCGATGCCCCAGGTGGCGGGTGACTAATTTCGATTAGATGCGGCGGCAGCAATCGGGGGCGGTCGGCAATAAAACCACATCAGGGTTTTATGTTTGTGATAGCGACTGCTTTACTGTTTCAGTGGAGATTGATAATTTTTATGGTGAACATATAAAACGGGGTCGTCAGCAGTGGAGGGTGAAGGTGCTTCCCAGTCCGCAACCATCCTATAAGGACTTCATCAGGGACCTCGGCAATTCGTAAAAATGCAACCGAAACGCTTTTATCAAAAGTGTGCTTCTGCCAGCTCTCATATGTTACACTCATAAAATCAACTGGCACGTCAACGACAAAGCGACTAGATTACTTCATTTGGGGTGGTGCTTTTGACCCTTCCATCCCTTTGTCGATACGTTATGAGCATATACAAGTTGGAAACTTTTTACGATTGAATTTTAATAAAACTCGATAAACTAATAAACCAGAGAACGGATTTAAATGAAACTCTTTCAGTCGTTTCGAGTTTCGAATATTTTCAGCGCGTCTGCTAGAAATATGTGACCATGCAGAAGCACGTCGCGATCATAAATTATGAGGCTTGTTTCAACACGTTTATTTCAAAACAAAAATTACTTAAATTAATTATCAAAAGAACGCTTAAAAATCTAACGAGCTTCAGATGGACTATAAGACTTTTCTCAACCATAAAATTTAATTAATTTTCTTTCATTATGTCATTCATATCAACACAATAATAAATAAAAAGTTTACTTTTTCACAAAAATACAAAAATGTTTTAGAACTCGCGCCCCATAGAAAATTGAAAAGATACCAGAAACTTGGAAAAATGTTTAAGAAATTCTGTCTACAAGGTTATTCATAAATATGAAGCAATATTTGAACCTCAAGAATGACCTATAAAATGATGTTAATTCAAATAATAACTCGTGTCCTATCTCTACTGATAACAATTTTACAGCCCTCGGAATGTGGGTATGGAAATTTGTTTCTTTGGTAATAACTTCGGAACCATTTGACCAAATATTATAAAATTTGGAATAGTTTCTTGCGACAACATACTGTAACAAATGTAAAGACAAAATAGTAATACCTCGACACTGATGATTAAGGCTCGGATTATATGCAAAATGCATATTTGTTATTAAGAGGTATATCAACAAAATTGTAGATTTTCTATGTATAACTAATGTTTTTTGATTAAAATAAGCCAAATAAAAAATGCATATTTTGGCAAGTTCGTGCATAATTTAGGAAATATTGCATATTTGTGCATATTTTCTTCAAATGACAAATTTTCGATTAAAAATTTCAGTTCAAGTTAAAAATTGGACAGTTTAAGAAAAATGATTCGATTACAAAATATGGTAAAAAGAAAACAATCGGTAATTCGTAAGCCGGACTCAAAGAATTAGTATCCTGCTGAGTGTTTCCTTTTTAAATTCGTTTTATACAGGGTGAATATGAAGTTTAGAACCAAACGTTTTTTTTTTAATTTGCCTCTGGAAAATAATAATTAATATAAAATAAAGATCAAAACAAAATTTTGTTTTGCATGGAGTTATGCAATTTTTTTGTCAAAATTGTAATTTATGTTTTTTTTTGAATTAATAAAAAGTAGATAGTCTCTAACGCAGTTGTTTTTGGGAGAGTTTACTCTAGCAAAATTGTTTAAAGTGATGTTGTACCTAATAGTAACTTTATTTTGACCATCGCCGTCTCTATAGAAATAATCCTTTTCTCGCCCTGGGCATTTTTTGAGTTCAAGTGATTCCCGTTGGCGCTTTAATCTGGGGAAAATTTTTGATAAATCCAGTTTTTTAGCTTAAAGGGTTCAACCTCATAATATCAATTCTCCCTGGCGTATCTAGTTTTGTTGTATCCTTCCTTCCCAGCTTTTATTAATTGCGGTATTTTTCGTTAATAATTCAAAATCATTCAGTTTTTCCTTAGTAACCCCCGTAACTAAGAAAAAATCGGAAACACTGCTCCAATGCATTTTTTACGAAATGCCCAGGCGGGATATTGATACATTTCATTAAGGAGGCGTTGATTTTGACGGTAACATGTGATCTGAAAAGTACAGATTTCTTAGAAAGGCTTAATTACTAGGTTATTAAAATGACTTGTCTGAGGCAAAACCAATTCATTTATTCTCTTTTGTTCATCGTGTGCGGTTCAAGATGATGACAATACAAACTTTAGTGTACTCGAAGATACAAATTTATTCCAACTTTGATTTTTTATTATTAAAAGTTTTGCATATCGATGCATATTTGGCATATATTCATTCGAGCATATTTCTTAATATTTTGTGCATATTTTTGTGAAAATACGTGCGTATACAGGGTGCGCCCCAGAGAAAAATGCCATATAAGGAACATGGAAAAAATGTTAAAAAAAATTTGTCTATAAAAATTTCGAAGTTATGAGGGTATAAACTTTGCACTTTGACTCTATTTATTTCTGTTGGAAAAATAATTTTCTATTTTTTTTTGCTACATGCTATTAAAAGGGGAAACAAGGACTTCTTTTCAGTTCTTTTTCTTTTTTTATTAAAGTTACTCATTAATTAAAGTTTTTTTTATCAAATCTGAAGTTTTGTTTGTCATCTTAGGATGACGAAAATTACATTTTTTGGGAAAACTCGTGTTTTATCCTTTTGAAGGTGAAAGAGGCAAATGAAAAAATATTAAGCAAGACACGGAAGAAGTTCTCATAAAAATTTCAGTTTTTAAATCCATTTACAATGACCAGGAATAATAGTAGAAGCTTAACCTCGTCATCTTACTTGCCCTCCACTATGTCTTGGTTTTTGATTTTTTATAGTGTGTCACTTTTGCAAAGATAGCAGCTAGTAAACGAGAGTTTTTAACTTAATTAATTATTGTCTGGAAGTGCTATCTGAAATAATGTTTGCTGTAAATACATTCTATTCAGTTTTTCCAACGCCTCGCTCGGTATTTTGCTCAAATTAAATAATTTTAATGCGATTACGTTTAATTAGAAAATAATTACGCGTATAACAAAGCACTCTCGTTTCATATCACATGAACCGAAAAATCCGAAGGTAATGGCAATGACTCCGGCAGTGGCACCATTTTCGAGTTTGTAATCCATGCAGCCAAGGGAGAGAGTGATTTCGTTGTAATTCATTCCCTCTTCAAGTTCGCCTAGCATATATTTTGCAATTTGAATATACAGCTCTACTCTTTGTAGACCGTCGTTGAATTTAAAATTTAATTCAAGAGCCAATAAATCGGAAACCGGAAATGTTCAAATTAGATTGCCAACAAAGCACCAAAAGAGACGAAATCTGAATGGGCTGATGGATTTCAAGTTTGATTGCTGTTAACTTTTGCAAATTAAACGATTCGACTAAATTTGTGATGTGATAAAGTGAATAAGTAATAAAGCTTTGACTGCAAACTGGGATTTTGTACGTGAATGTACACAAGCCCATTTTAACGGATTACTAAGCATTGCTAATGCATCAAATGCACCAAATGACCGGCGAAATGATGGACGAACTAAACTAACTCTGACGCAAAACAAATCGCTTGTGGCCATTATAAGCAAAGCTTGTTTTAATTATTAACAAGTAAAGGGCTTATAACTAGTACATGCATGTAAATACTATTGAAAAACGCAGCTTATTGTTCCTGCAATAACTTTATATAAAAAACGCAACAAAATAAATTGTATTTCACTGGGAATATTAATCAAATTTTTGTTGGTAATTTTCTGGTAGATTACATTAATTTGAAATTAGCCATTAAACCGAACGTAAAAATAAATTTTGTTAGATTGATCAATACGGCTTAAAAGCGGTATAAATTCCCCCTGACATTAATAGTTGAAGAAAAACATCGCAACATCAACCAAAAATTAATCCTCACCGGAAACAATGGTGAGTTTAGTCGTTTCGGCTCCGAAGCGATCATTAAAAAATCTTTTCGCTCCATTAGGTTCTTGGAATAATTTCTGAGAATGAATTGCAAATGGTGCGTGTAGGACGAGCTGCGGCAGCCACCGCAGTCTCATCATCAAACGCACCATCCCCTAATTATGTAAAACGGATGATTAGATTATAATTAGGGAAACGCACGGCAATAATGGCGATACGATATGCTAAGGGTATGGAGAATAATGGACAAAAAGACTTAACGCAGCTAAGGTTGAACACTAACGAGTTTTCAACAAGAACCAGCTTTGAAGTCAATTCGACAACACACCAGCCCAGCGCGACTGGAAAAGCCCCTGGGGAAACGCTGAGACCGTCGTTGCTGCGGACGAGTTATTTCCGGAAGCGATGACGGACTGGCTTTTCCGTCAGGAGGTTGTGAACGTACTGGGTTTTCCAACATATTTGCGACACAAGTCATAATAACAACGAATTCGTATACACTTGGAAGAGGTGATATGCAAAAGAAGCTTGTTTTTGAATATAAAAAAAGAACAGAATTTAAATATTTAAAATACTTTTAACAATTAAGCAACCATGAATTTTTGATACTTGCTTTGCAATAATTTTTTAATACACTATTTTATAAATACGTATTATACAAAGTCCGCCAGAACTTGCAACTTACCAGATAACAATTTTAAGTAAGACAAGATACCAGGAGCATGGAAAAAGTTCTATCTATCAAAAAATTTTGACATTTATTTTTTGACATTTGATATTTTTTATGTCTATTTAATGATACTGATGAACTTGTATATGTTTTTTTTTGTATACGCTCCCGAAAATAACTGTTTTAGGGACTCATTCGAGTCCTTAAAATGAGTCTTTTCCGGACTCAATAAAATAGTACGCAAAATGGTTATTTTAGGTACTAGTAAAAAATAAAATTGGTTACTATGGTAACGAAATTTTTTTAATTAGTAAGAGGTGTGAATTCGTGTATTGGGAGCTTTAACAAAAAAATCTTGTATGCACCACGAACGCAAAAGGTTTTAGGTAACTCCTCTCATTAAAGAATCGGCTCCTACGTCGCCTCGTCATTAATTACGATTCGCCTCCTAAAACCCTATTTCCAACGACCATATACGAAACTAGATCATAACGCACAATTAGATATGCGCGAAAATTGACAATATCGTACGAGGTCGAAAACCTGTGCGATTTGTTTTCGCACTGTGTGTTAGAAATCTAACGCAGAATTCACACTCGAATGTTTTTTTATTTTTTCATTTAACGTATTTTTTTTGTATCCATTATAAAAAATAAATCGTTATTCAACGTATTTTTGTATCAATTATAAAAAAATAAATCGTTATGAAAAAAAATATATGTTCGTAAGAAAAAAAATATTTATGATCGTAGTAAAAATAGTGTACAAAACTTGCAGGAAAGTGTCTATCGCACTCGCGGTATTGCCTGCACTCGGCTAACGCCTCGTGCGCAACTTTCCCGCTTGTGCGTTATTTATCACTTTTCGTACTCGTTATGTAATATACTAGTATATCACACGTGTGTTATTACGCTATCTTGTCCCACTCGCCCTACGGGTTTTTGGTGTAAATATACTCAGTGACATTAGAAGTGTTACACCCAGAAAAAATGTTTTTTCGAATTTGATTTTTTGGCAATATGGAAGAATGAATCGATGAGATTTGCAAGAAATTTTATTAACATTAACTTGAAAAAAAAATCAATAGTGTGTTTGGCGACCTTGTAACTCAATACACTCCTGTACACGTTTAGGCATCGACAAAATGAGATGATCGATGTCTGCTTGTGGCATCTCGTTCCAAGCAACTCGAACCTCATGGATTAACCGTGCCAGAGTCTGTGGAGGACGGTGCAAAGTGGTCAATCTTCTCCCTATCATATCCCACACATGCTCGATGGGATTTAAATCCGGTGACCGGGGTGGCCACGGCAAAACATTAACAGCATATTCTTGGAGGAAGTCCATAGTGTGACGAGCAATATGCGGACGTGCATTATCTTGCTAAAAAAGGACATGTTGACGGCCATCTAGATAAGGCAGTAAAGTGGTTCGTAGGACGTCATCAACATAACGCAAAGCTGTCATACTGCCTCGAATAAACACAAGAGGTGATCGGCTTCCATAGGCAATAGCCCCCCAAACCATTACTCCAACAGTCCTGTGCACATGCCTCTCAACAGCAAATGGAATATCACGTCGCTCTCCACGACGGCGTCTTACCCTCTGACGGCCATTATGCATGCCTAGACAGAATCGCGATTCGTAACTGAATATCACATTATGCCATTCTGCCACCCAGACCTGGCGTTCTCTGCACCAGGCCAAACATTGACGACGGTGTTCCATAGTTAAAGAAGCACTAACCGTGGACGGTAAGAAAAAAGTCCAAAAGATCGAATGCGGCGATATAACGTTCGCATACTAACTAGTCGACCTTCTTCTTCAAACCATTGGTCACCGAGTTGTCGGGTAGTAGCAAATCGGTCTAGAAGAGCTAGTTGTCTGAAGCGCCTGTCTTGGCGCTCTGTGGTACGCCTCGGTTGACCTGATGGTCTGTTGCGTGTTCGTCTACCTTCTTCTGTCCACACACGACACACACGCATTACCGTCATTGCAGTAGAATTAACACGGCGGGCAATTTCGCGATATGACAAACCAACTTCTCGAAAGGCCACAATTCTACCTCTATCGAAATCGCTTAGATGGTGATATCGTTGATGCCTTCGGACTGGAGGCATTTTGTTACATTTAAAACAAGTAGTCGGAGACACAAAAACTGCAAGAATTTCTACTTATCAGCTCTGATAGGCTTTTTTCTTAACAAAAACTAAGAGGTTAAAACTTTTTTTGCAAGAACTGTCAAAGATAAACCGATGCAATGGTAACTATAATTAGCTTTAAATTTACGCAATCTGTTGTTCTCTCATGTTCTCCTGTGACTTATTTGTATTATTTATTTATTTCTCATTTATTTCATGTTTGTTGCAGGTGGCCGTAAAGATAATCGATGTCAGAGAAATAAAAGAAAAATACGTCGTAAAAAACTTGCACAGAGAGGCCCGTATAATGTCGACATTGAATCACCCCTGTATAGCGTCTCTTTTCCAGACTATGCAGGTAGGCAATATGATAAGAAACAAAAATGACTGTTCAAAATTTATCAAACGCATTGAACAGTTTACGAGATCAGCCCCAAGAATCGTGTTGTCTAGGCGACCCTATTTGCTTTCAGCATTACTAGAGAAACAATACCCCAAGCGGTAACACATTAAAGTTTATAGTTGCAACAGAAGCATTTATCCCTTATAATTAGCTATGCATCATAACAGTGCGTGCGGTCTGTGCCCTGTGCTCCATTTACATTACATTATTGATATCGGGTACATCAATTATTATTATGTGTGGATCTTGGTACAATAAGTTTCATCATTCAAAACATCAGGTGTGTTGTTTATCTATCCCTTTCGCCAAATATTCGATCCTGAAACTTTGGCAAGTGGAGGTGGAGATTTGTGGCTAAATAAATTTTATGTTAGTCTGGAAGAAATTTGTTATGGTTTTATTTTCCAATTAAATGAAACATATTTTGCTTGACTTTGTGAGTGCCAATGCTTCAAAGCATTATCGGAATCGGTTTCTAATAAAAAACTAAATATAACAGCAGTGACCATTAACACTGCAATAAGGCAGTTTGTCGTAAAGGAAGATCAAAGTGCTGAGTATTAAATGGCAGTTGCTTGTAATACGGTACTACACATTTAATAATCTTTACCAGTTTTATTTATTAATTAACTTAATTAACATAGAGGGCGTATCAGCGAGTTGATAAAGTCCATTTTTAATCTTTAAATTGAAAAATATATACATATATATATCGGAAATTGATGGATACTAATCTAGTGCATCGCTGGAAATTATTTTCAATATACAGCGTGTCCCATAAACGATGGGACTGGATAAAACTTATGTTTTTTTCTATGAAACACCATATGTTTCTTGGCATATTTCGATGTCCTTAGCTTTTTATTACAATGTTTTTAAGCTAAACTTTTATTGGTCGAAATCAGTTGATTTTTTTTTGACTAAAACTTCTACATTTTTTTTTATCTTCAAAAATGCAAGACATTAAAAAACTGTCATTACTTTTAAGTTTGTACTTTCTTTCTTGCAGCAGTAAAAAATTTTCTTTCTAACTGTTTTAGTTTTTGTGTAATAAATTTAAAAAAATGCTTTTGTCAAAAAAACAACTTATTTTAAAAACTAAGCAAAATTGACCAATAAATGTTTAGCTTAAAAACATTCTAATAAAAGGCTACATCCAGAAATAACAAGGTTCATTTTAAAAAACACAATTTTGTATTGTAACATAGGAATTTTTGGACCACGCTGTATAAATGAAAATAATTTTAGGCGATGTACTAGATTAGTATCTATCAATTTTCAATACAGGGTGCACCAGAACTCGCGCTCCAGAGAAAAATGCCATATAAGGTAAGATAACAGGAACATGGAAAAAATGATAAAAAAAAATTATCTATAAAAATTTCGAAGTTATGAGGGTTTAAATTTTGCACTTTGACTCTATTTATTTCAAGGAAGCTGTATACTAAATTGTAACTCTGTATAATTTTATCTGTGGCTTTTATTGGCAAAATTTTTGTACTTTTATTAAATAATCGTAAAAAAAAACATATACAAGATCATCAGTATCATTAAATAGATATAAAAAAATGTCAAATGTCAAAAAATATATGTCAAAATTTTTTGAGAGATAGAATTTTTTAAACATTTTTTTCATGTTCTTGGTATCTTATCTTACTTGAAATTTTTCTCTGGGGCGCGACTTCTGGCGCGCCCTGTATACTTTTATTTAAAATTTTAACATTAAAAGGTCGATATAATAGACTTTACCAATTTGCTGGGACACGATGTATACTAAGTGACATAGAAAACAGAACACCCAGTATTTCTGAACACATCGCAATAATTTTTTGTACGCTTGTTTGTTTTAGTCACGACAAGAAACGATTAAATTTGTAGTCAAATCTGTACATTGGTTCTTGTGTTATAACATTCTATAAGGAAAGTATTGTAATCGGCTGAAATTTGACCTACCCAGATTTTTACATTTCTGGGCGAATTATAGATTCAAAACACCAAAAAAGTTGGTTTGGTGTGTGTGTGTATCTCGAGAACGATAAGAGCTATAAACTTGAAATTTGGTACGGAAGTTACTTGTAGCAAGGGGACGTAGCACGAAACAATTGGTAAAAATCGGTCGCACCGTTCGGCCGCAAAGACCAAAAATCAAATTATACGGTTGAAGATACTTTAAATAAATTCATGGAGATAAAAATTATTTAGAATCGTGAAATATACTTTATTAAAATGTGATAAAATAAAAATAATAATGAGTACCATTTAGGAGTCACCTAAAACCTTTTGCGTACGTGGTGCATCCAAGATTTTTTTGTTAAAGCTCCCAAAACACGAATTCACACCTCTTATTAATAAAAAAAATTTCGCCACCATAGTAACCAATTTAATGTTTTAGTCCACAAAAACTGTTTTTGAGGACTGAGTCCCCTAAAATAAACATTTTGCGTACTATTTTATTGAGTCCGGAAAAGACTAATTTTGCGGACTCAAATGAGTCCGCAAAATAGCTGTTTTTGGGAGCGTATACAAAAAAATTCTTACCAGTAGAGATAGAACACGAGTTTTCATTTAAATTAACATCATTTTATAGGTTATTTATGAATAACCCTACATGTAGCCATCATTTAGGTACATTTAGCGAATAAGCCTGAACCACTCTAATTATCGCGATCCGATCTCGGAATCGTCGTCCTCATCTCGTTCAATCAAGTATTTACGACATTTACGGCTATCGTCACTGATTGTGACAGTTGCATCTGAGTCTCTTCAAGTTTTATTTAAATGTATGGGACAAGGTTAGAGCCGCAAGGGATACGAGCTGAAAGCAGCGATCGCTTTTATGAGGGGATTAATCAAATCGAGTCGCAGGCTCGGCTGTCACACGGCATGGCATGTAAGGCGATCCTAGGCACCCCCGGGACCCGATGTAATCGCATACCCGTGATGGAACTCATCAGCAGAGTGTGCGGGGACTCGTAAGCCGTCTCTCTTCTACGTTTTGCCTTTCTCCTTGTTGCTAAAGAGATACGCATCGTGCGTTTTAATTCTGCACTTTCAATTTCTCTTTCGTCTTCTTAGCGGAGGCTCCCCCAAGCTTATTCCCGATACGTGTTCTGCAAGCAACAGCCCATATGCAAAACGAAAAAGATTATTATCTACCGCTATATACATGGATATTTTTCCTGATTGAGGACTGCCGTCTGTAGCTTAATTTCAGCGGCTGACGACAGCCTTCAGGGAATACGAGTGTGAAATATGTTGATTCGAACATCGAATCCAATAAATTTATTGCCATATGGGCAAGAAGGGGTGATGTACTATCAATTTCAGAACCATTTACTAAGGACCTTACAATAAAAGTCTAAGAGACAACATTTAATATCATTTGATGCCTACCATTTTAAATGTTACTCTTTTTGCTGAAATAATAGTCCACAAGCTATTAATTTTTTTTTTATATTCCTATTCCCTAGTCATCAACATTGATAGAATTATTTATTTATGATTTTAAGTAAAAATCGTATATTACGAGTATGTATAGAGGTTTTCTCATGACTCACAAAATATCTTAGAAAAACATTCGCGTTTCACATCTTTTTCAGTGATAAAAATCGTTTGGATTCTACCGTGCGATCATTTAAATAATAAATTAGAGCAAGCTGTGGATTTTGAATCAGGTTGGCACTACTAATGTTGACACTTTGATTTGAAATTTGAATTGTCAAAGTGGCATTTCAAAATGTTTCAATTAGAGCATAAAATTTTTCTTACTGAGAGTTATTTGAAACACGCCGAACGGCAACAGAATGGTGAATGGATGTATTCTGTAGATCATTGCCTTAATGATTTTCAAAATGCTTTCCCCAATTTTCCTATGGATTATCAAAAATTGGTCCATCAAATTTATTTATGTGTCGCAAAATTTCGTTTTGTTGGGACTGTTGGACGAAAAACCGGTAGCGGAGCGCCCAAAAAAAGAACTCCTGAGATTGTGGAAGATGTTGCAGCAAGAATGGAACAGTCTCCTAAAAAATCTCTCCGTAGATTAGCTCAAGAGATGGACCTCTCATATGGAACTTGTCAAAAAATATTGAAAAAAGATTTAAATCTTCATCCCTATAAAATTACTGTCGTCCAAGAGCTGTTGCCCCGAGATTTTCCTGAGAGAATAGGATACTGTCAGTGGTTTTTAAATCATCTAAACAACAACAATATCTTAGATTTAACCTTCTTTTCCGACGAAGGATGGTTCCACCTGTCTGGATATGTAAATAAACAAAATATGCGAATTTGGTCTACAGTGAATCCTCATGAGTTTGTTCAATCGCCTCTCCATCCACAGAAAATTGGTGTTTGGCTAGCGGTCTCTCGAAGACGCATATTTGGACCTGTCTTTTTTGAAGGAACGGTCAACGCCGAGAGATATCGAAATAATTTACTCGAACCTTTTTTCCAAAATCTTAATGATGACGAAATTCGACATGGGTACTTCCAACAGGACAATGCAACAGCTCACAAGACAAGGGAAACTATGGGTCGAATTCACGAGTTTTATGATGATCGAGTTATTCAATTTCCGGCTCGAAGTCCGGACCTGACAATTCTAGATTATTTCATTTTCCCATATCTCAAAAACACCGTTTTTAAAAATAACCCGCACAACCTTGAAGAACTGCAAGAGGCAATTTCTAATACATGTAACGCTGTAACCCCTGAGATATTGGAAAATGCATTTGAAAATATGAAACGGAGGGTTAACAATTGTATTGCAGCTGGGGGGGAACACTTTGAACATTTTATGTAATTCGCAATAAAAACGCATTCGTTTCAGTGTTTTCATTTCCTTTAAATTAAAACGATTGAATATCAGATCCACAAACGTCACAAAGTTAACCACAACCTCAAATTTATTCAATCAGTCAATTGGCATTCTGGGCAATCGTATAAAAAAAAACCCGCCTGCTTTAATTTATTTTTTAAATGATCTCATGGTACTAATAAAGAGACGTCCAACACGGGTAACCATGGACACACCCATTTTGACACTTTGTTAGAATTACCACTACAAAAAATTATTTATTTTGCATAATAAATAAGTATTATTTTGTGCTCAATGTTTAAGAGTGCTTTTATCAACTAATTTCTGTAGATAAAGTAGTCTTCTATCGTCTAGTGAAATAAAGTAATTTTTATCTACTGTTTATATTCCAAGAAATTCTGGTAGGTGAGTAGAAAATAAAACGAAATATTATACACGACGATAAAGATTGTTTAACTACTTGTGAAAAAAGTCCAGTTGTGACTTCGTCACTCGTAAACTTAACCTTTTCACTCGTAAATAAAAAAATTCTTTATCGTCTTGTATAATAAATAACTATTATATTACAAAAAATTTGTTCAATTGTTCGGAAGGAGATTAAGCGATCCAATTTTAAAATCTTTCAAACAAACTAATTTGAAAATTTTTTTTTCTTTTCACTTACAACTCTTAAACAGACTTGACATCAGATTTTTTTTTAAATGCAATTTAAAAGATAACCAGCCGAATTGTAAAGGCTCTTGGATCTTGTCAAGTGAAGTGTTGCTTTGAAGCTTTATTATTTTTTTACAGAAATACTAATGTTTAAGTGAGAGATTGTAAGAACCAAAATGAAAAATTTTCATTCAGTTGTTGTTCATTTAATTTGATGCATATTTGACTGCATATCTGGGCAGTTTTTAAGTGCATATTTTCCAGTCACTAGTCATTAAGTTGATTACGATCAAACGTTCGATTAACTGATCACGTGTCCAAATATAGGTTATATTTTAAATAGTTTATATTTATTTATATTTATTATATTTTTAATAGTTTATATTTTAAATGGTTATATATTAAATGCTCAAATTTACGGTCGAATTAAATTACAAGTGATTAATTTTTAATTCGCTTTCTATGAACTGGTTCTCAGAGTAATAAATAAATCATTTCAATGACAAATAAATAGTTTTCGTTCTTTTTTAAGAAAGAATTAACATTTAACAAAAATAATCTATAAAATGTCAGAAATTATACCAACAATTTACCCGAGAATTTACTCTTCCAAAGTCCTATTCAATATCAACTTTTATAAATGAACGGGAAGTAGGATTTTCAAAACGTAATAGTCTGTCCGATTTAATAAACAATTGTCATTGTCAAAATTAGAATATTTGTTGTATGGCTTTAATTAGAGAAATTTATGAACTAGGTGTATTGATCACCTCAAATCTGGGTACGTCATGAAGATCTAACTTCTCAATTTTCCCTTTTAAAGCGATATGAACTACTTTTATACCCGATTTTGACACTGACAATTGTTTATTAAAAAAAAAGAATAATAATCAAGTTTTTGACAATTCCCTATGCGATTTTGACAACATAAAAACGTATGGAACTAAAGTTTTGGGAAGTTTTTTAGATGTTTTTTTCAAAACTAAGCGAAAAAATTTTACATGTTCAAAATCAAGAGAAAAATGAACTTTATTTTCACTGAGTCAGAATAATGAAGTTTTAATTTCAGATTTGCTTATTTCAGGTCAAGCAAAAATGTTTTTTCTTTGCAGTTTTAGCGTAAAATCAAAGATATTTTTTTTCTATTTCGGTGTCACAATGAGCATTTTGTGACACTGTTTTTTTGCCAAATTTTATGTAATACTTTGGACATCACTGTCATTTTTAGGCGATGCAACCCAAAAAACAAATTTCATTTACGCCTTTGATCCAATTTAAATTAGGATTTGCAAGTTGAATCCAAGTTATGTCACTCTGACATCAGCGCAGAGAACGATCATTAGTGTCATTCAGTTCTCGCGAAATGATAGAGAAATTAGAAGTTTTTTCGGTGTAAACTTAATACAAAATGTATGAAAGAATGAAACGTTAAAGGTAGGCAAACAGTTTTTTATAAATCATAAATTGCTCTAATGTCAAAGCTTGACAAAGCTCTGCCAGAGCAACATAAGATAACATTGATTGCAACTGCAAATCATAATTAAAATTAGGTCAACACGTAAATAAAATTTGTTTTTTGGGTTGCATCGCCAAAACTATCTTATCTGAATTCCCTGTATATGTCACGGCAGCAAAGTAAATTTCCTCCCTTGTGTAATTCTGTCTTGCATAGGCACTATGCGATTACGAACAAGGGGGCTTTCATAGCAGTAATTGTTTTTTATTTTGTATAATTTTGACACAAATTTATTTAAAAAAAAAACAAAAAATTATCGTGAGGTCTGTGACAATTGCCTCTCGCACCCCCCGCGAGCCCCACAAGAGTAAATTTCCTATCTAGAAAGCTAAAAAGCGAATCTGATAGGATTTGCAAACTTTTCCTGCAGGAGGAAATTGTACACTTTGCCCCAGTGATATATTATAAATAGCTATTATCGTATTTTGTAGTAGCTAATAAATTTTATTCTAAAATCTGAAAATCAGAAACTCTTCACTATTGTATATTTTCAGATTCGAGTAAATGTTTTTTTTTATTTTCTCTATTTCAGTTGGCTGATAATGTTTACTATCTGGTTACCGAGCTTGTTTCCGGAGGTGATCTTTGTTCTTTCATCATTGGACAACGATATGGGAAGCTGGAAGAACGCCCAGCAAGAGTCTATGCAAGACAATTCGCTTCTGCTTTGGCTCATATGCACAGTTATGGAATTGTCCACAGGTAAGTAAACCTTATATATTTTTTAAATTATTTGTTTGTAGTCTTTGCGTCCTATTAAATTTTATTATTTTAATATTACAGAAACAATATTTTTAAAGACATTTGACTTCATGTAGGTACTTATCCTTCTTTTGAATCGAATAAAAGCGTAGAAGAGTTATAAACTTGGGCGTTTTATATCCACTATCATGTAATAAAAGTTTTCTTATAATAAAACCAAAAGTCAATTAAAACATGTCTCCGTTTAATATGACATTAAGATTCTACGATTTAATAAATTTATATTTACTTAATAAATAAAACTCCGAGAAAAGTGCAAAGCCTTTCTTTTTAGAAACTGACAAAGGTCAGATCTTTTCTGTTTCAATTCCATTATTGCACTCTGACGAGATGTACTTGAACGAGAAAGCCGAACATAAATAACGTCGATTGCATCAATTTTGTATTGAATTTTAGTGTGGCATTTAAATGCACAATGTAGCTGTTCGCATTCGAAGCGTCTTATTTATGTGAGCTTAAATCCGAGCATTTTAAGGACAGGGAGATGTAGCAAGCTTCTGAATTCACGCCGAAAGTTAAGTGCACCGATTGGAAACAATAAATACAGGGTGTTCCATTTTTATTGATACAAATTTAAACAGGTGATAGAATATTCAATTTTAAGATAAAAGTTTCCTATGAACATATATTAAAAATACTAAGTAAGGGAAGTACACTTCCTGAAAGGGGTCCGTGTTTTAATAGATTTTGTCCAATATTTCAGAAACCATTTTAAATAAAGTTGCAAAATTTGGTACAATTGATTTGATTTTTTACAAAAGAGAGGTCTCTCTCGTTTTTTCGATACAACTTACCCTTGTTGAGTAAAATCTTTTTAATATTTATTTTGTTGTTTTTTACCAAAAAAAAAAAATGGTCAAATTTGGTCGACAATCATACTATTTTTGCTTTTTTAAACGTTTTAGCATATTTTTAAGATAAAACTCAAATTTTGAATATCGAGACAAGACAAAAAAAATTACAAAATTAAATCAGTTATTTTTCACTTTCTCAAGCGTTTAAGAAAGTTTTGTCCAAAGCAGTCGAAAAATCGATAAAAATTATGCTATTTTTGTTTTTTTTTTAAGTAGTAAAATACATTTTTGAGCTAACAAACTGAGTTTTTTCGCTAAAACAGACCAAATTAGATCGAGCTTGATAATATTTTTACCGTTTAAATTATTTTTGTAGTATAAAATTTTGCTCAAAAACGTCCAAAAATTACCAAATTAGATCGAAAATTATGCTATTTTTGACATTTTCGAGAGCATGTTTTTGAGCGACATTTTGCTCAAGCAAGTCGAGAAATCTCCTAATTAGATAGAAAATGGTGTTTCTTGCCTATTTTTGAATAAAAATCTTAATTGTTTTTGATGATGAAAACTAGCCCAAAAATTAATTAGGCAAAAAATTATATTAATTCCATCTATTTTCAAGCGAATAAAAACGTTTTCGAGCCAAAACTGATTTTTTTCACAAAATTTTGTTAAAATAGCTAAATTAGGGGTTGAAAACGAAATTATTTTTCTTGTTCAAGTAAAATTTCACCCATATGGACCAAAAAATTAGTAAACTAGGGTGTAGCTCCTTTACAAAACATTTTTTCATACATGTTTATAGGAAACTTGTGTCTTAAAATTAAATATTCTTTTACCTGTTCAAATTTGTAACAATAAAAACGGAACACCCTGTATAACAGAAGTGGGCTAGTCACCCAAAACGTGTCTGCATGCCTCCTTCGTTTCACCAACTACATATTTTTATGCACAAGCTCAAACTTTCACGCTTTTTGGTCGTCTTTTATGCTTGTGAAGCATGACCACGAGGGGAATTAAATTTTAAAACAATGTTTAGTTTTTCACAAGTGTTCTTATAATTCCAGTGAAATTATTTATTGATTTTGTTGGCGCTGGAGTATTTTTTCGTGCGGGGAATATTGGGCGATTGTAAGTCAGACTGTGAGTAAAAAGTTTTGTTTGTATTTAGAGCAGAAGTTTTAATAGCTTGTTCATTTTAATAAAGGACCAGATCTGAATTTCAATTTGGTGGTAGTTTTGTTCACTCAGCTTATAGATTTGGCTTATTCTAAAAATCCGGAAATGTTCCCTAATGCGGCCTAAAACTCGAATAAATATTAGGCAAATCTGCTTATTTTTACGCAGCTCACGCACTTGTCTTGTAAAAAAGTAAGGAAAAATGTATGTAGTCGCATACGTAGTTTGAAATAATTACATGAATGTGATCAATAAGTAAATTACATTTTCTGGAAAAGCGTTTGTCATAATAAACGTCGTGGGGGTTTCCAATATCCGCAAAATTTTCCAGCGTTAAATTTTTTGATGTTATCGAATTGTGGACAGCACTGGTTATGCTCTCCAGAACCAATATGAACTTGTATTAGGTTAAAATGCATCATAAACAAAGTAAAAACTAATATTGGAGTGCAGCTGGTGCAGAGTTTGTGCACTCCGAAAGTTGGTAAAATATACTAGAGTACAAGTGGAGGAGATATACTTTCTAGCTTTAAAGTACCACATTGAAACGTGTACTTAAACTTCGGCAAGTGTTGTAAAGTTACAAACTTGCGGAAGCTTATACTTCTTGATTTTCTAGTCATTCGTCGAAATATTCAATGTGAAAAGTTAGCTATTTTAGAAAATAATTAACACTTTTAATAGAAAAACTATACACAAAAAATAGAGGTAACGTCTCACGTTTCATGTAACTTTGTGTTACATTTCCAGAACGCGGTCTTTAATAACGTGTTATTGCAAAACATTAATTTTTTTACCGATACAGATACAGAAAATATATACCATAGTATAATATTACATAAAATAAAACATGCACTATTACCCTGTAATTGTAATACTTTATTCATTAAATAATTGCAAGTCGTTTAGCTAGGTAGAGGTATGAATTTTTTATTGTGTATGTTCGATACGTCTCGGTTTCCGTGACCTATAGTAATAAATTTTATGTTGTAGCTATATATTTATCATAAGTTTGGTTTTGATTAGAAGAATTAAACTCTACAAGTTTCACACTTAAGAGAATAATTAGTTTTTTTTAAGTTCCTATAAAAGCATAAATAAAATTTCTTGAAAAGTAATTACCCCACATACAAATCAACAGACACCGTTATAACATTTGATCTGCCCTACCAACATAAAAAACCAATCACAGTTAAAATCTGATTTAATATGCGAATAATTACTTTTATTTTGTACTCAATGTTAAAGAGTGCTTTTATCAACTAACAACAGTAGATAAATTAGTCTTGTATCCTCTAGTGAAATAAAGTAGTTTTTTCTACTGTTTATATTTTATCAACTAATTTCAGTAGAGAAAGTAGTCTTTTATCTTCTAGTGAAATAAAATAATTTTTATCTACTGTTTATATTCAAGAAATTCTGGTAGGTGAGTACAAAATAAAACGTATAAACACGACGATAAAGATTGTTTATATACTCGCGAAAAAAGTCCACTCGTGAATTCGTCACTCGTAAACTTAACCTTTTCACTCGTAGATAACCAATTTCTTTATCGTCTTGTATAATAAATAACTATTATATTACAAAAAATTTGTTCAAGTTTAAAATTGTTCGGAAGGAGATTAAGCGATCCAATTTTAAAATCTTTCAAAAAAACTTATTTTTCACTTACAACTCTTAAACACACTTGACATCGGATTTTTTTTAAATGCTCTTTAAAAGATAACCAGCCGAATTGTAAAGGCTCTTGGATCTTGTCACGTGAAGTGTTGCTTTTAAGCTTTATTATTTTTTATAGAAATACTAATGTTTAAGTGAGAAGTAAGAACCAAAATGAAAAATCTTCATTCAGTTGTTGTTCATTTAATTTGATGCATATTTGACTGCATATCTGGGCAGTTTTTTAGTGCATATTTTCCAGTCACTAGTCATTAAGTTGATTACGATCAAACGTTCGATTAACTGATCACGTGTCCAAATATAACCTATTAAATGCTCAAATTTACGGTCGAATTAAATTACAAGTGATTAATTTTTAATTCGCTTTCTATGAACTGGCCCTCAGAGTAATAAATCAATCATTTCAATGACAAAGAAATAGTTTTCGTTCTTTTTTAATAAAGAATTAACATTTAACAAAAATAATCAATAAAATGTCACAAATTATACCAACAATTTACCCTTCCAAATTCCTATTCAATATCAACTTTTATAAATGAACAAATGAACGAGAAGTAAGATTTTCAAAACGTAATTTACGATTCGTAGAAACAGTGATACCTAAATAAAAGTGTTGAAAAGCAATTAATGTTCAACTATAATGAGAGCAACAAACCATTGCCAATTTTTTTGTTTTGACGATAATACTGATTTCAATAATTGTCAAAGTTACATTTTTGTCAAAAAAATAAAACCGCCATTGTGATGAAACTTAGAAAGCAGAGAAAAATCCTAAAATCATGAGAAAATTTACTTTTTCGTGTATTTGATAGAAATATAGTATGTATATTGTTCAATTCAAAATCGTAAAGAAAAGTGGGACTTTGATCGTTAACAACACTACACACATTTCTTCACGATTTTGGATACTTAGCGACCATTAAATAAAGCAACAATTAAACTTTATACATTTTAATTATGAATATTAATAGAAAATGTACTAGTTACGAGTATTTACATTCGTGTGCGGTAACTTACATTTTACAGTGCGAAATGAATTTGAAGCACGACGCGCAGCGGAGTGCTTTAATAATTGAGCACTGTAAAATGGTTAACGCACAAGATTTGTATTAAGCTTTTTGGCCGACGTTTAAACAAAAATCCAAAATACAAAATCCAGAATTAATACAAATAAATACGTTTGACAATAAATATCTCGGTGGCTATGCACTCTAATGTCAAACAATTAAAAAAGACGCAAAAACGTCTCAGACACAAAGTTTTGTTATCGTTGTCTTGTTGGTGAATTTATGCTTCAAAATGTCGAGCGATAATAGCCCCATGTGTACCCCACCAGAAATCAGAAGTGCTGCTGAAAATGTTACAACCGAGCTATTGCCCGAAAAATCACGAGCAAGGTATGAAGCCCAGTACAATGTGTTTATAATTATAAAGTGGTGTGAAGAAAAAAAGAGTTCTAATATTGAAAGGTTGTGTGTAGAGCGTTTTATTAAAAATGTTATCATCTTACAAACAGTTTTTTTTATAAATGTCTATGAAGATAATTTTGGCCGTGCGGTAAAACTGTCACTTTACACTCGTCTGTGCGTAAAATGCCCACGCGACTGTAAATACAGTCTTTCAATAGGTGTCAATTGTACGTTAATTTGACATTTACATGTCAGGAGGCCAAAAAATTATTTAAAGTATTAAATGTTATCAACATCTTCTACTTTTAGCAAACGTAATTCATCAGCTCGGCAGGCCCCATATGTAAAGCAAAAATCATAACTACTTTCATGAACAAAAAGGTATCATCCGGGGCCTTAGTTAAAAACCTGTTGATGTTATCCATCGTAAAAACCTAAGATTTTTGGCCACATATCCGTCATTTTGGCGTTTTAAATATGCAAGCAACTTTTTATAAGTAGAAATGTCAACATTTTCATTAATAGCCAGTGTACTTTTTAACATTGAATACAATGATCACAATGTTGAAGATTTCAAACTTTTAGCCTACAACAATACGTTAAAACTTAGTACTGAAAATTAATGTAATTAATGACAAATACCTTTTCAAAAAAGAAAGCGATGATTAGGATATTTTTATCACTTCCCTCTACTTTTTTTGATTTCCTCCATGAACAAAACTGTTCATAAGTTCATACTCATACTCTTCTCTTGCCTTCGACAGTAGCAAATTTGAATTAATTTCTGCTACTGTTGTTATATATTGGAAAACCCTTCACCCAATTCAGTCATTTTGCACAATGAAAAATTGATTTACTAAATACATAGTTCTCTTGTTTTGCTACCATGTTAGCAAAATATGACACCTTGATCAATTAAGTTTTCTTCATTTTTCATTTTAGTCCTTTTGGTCAAATACACAAAAAAATAGCATGTTCAAGACGTTAAGAAAAGTGATTTTTCCTTGTTCGTGTAAATTAAATGAAACTTTTACACTCACTGGAAAACAACCACTTTTCTTAACTTATAGAACAATCTACTATTATCCCCAAATGTCAGAAAAATGACGCTTTTATGAATAACTAGCTTGCACCTTGCAAAGGTGGAATGTAAAGTTAGTCTGTTTATCTATTTTTTCTTGATTCATCAACTCAAAACAATGCGGGAGCAGAGGGCCGATTTTTAAGAAAACGATGAAAGCACGTTACAAACGCTTAAACACCGTTTCACCTCGTTGAATTTTTGACTACACCCTCAAAAGTCAAAATTTTAGATTTTATGCTTATAATTTCGTTTAAATATTTGCACCCTATTTCATCCCGTTATAGGTTGGTTTATGAAAAGTGCCTGATTAGTGCACTTCACTCTCTAAGAATTATATTGTCCAAATTTCATCTTCGTTTAAACGTGTACACCCCATTTCACCCCCTTAGAAACTGATTTTTAAAAATCTCGTCTTAGTGCAACTTTACAACCGCCAAAGAACATATCTTCCAAATTTTATTTTCTATCTTTGTTTAAGTGTTGACAACCCATATAAAAATATTTTCAAAAAAAACCTTCCTTAGTGTTCCTCTACACCCTCAAAACAATATGTTTCCTAAATTTTTTGGTTTTATCTTCGTTTAAAAGTTTACACCCCGTTTCGCCCTTCTTAAAAATTGATTTTCAAAAAATCTTTCCTTAGCGAACCTCTACACACTCTAAGGAACATATCTTCCAAATATCATGTTTCTATCTTCGTTTAAATATTTACATCCCATTCCACCCTCGTAAAAATTGATTTTCAAAAAATCCTTTCTTAGCGGACCTGTACACCATCTAAAAAACATGTCTTCTAAATTTAATGTTTCTATTTTCGTTTAAACGTATACACCTCGTTTTACTCCCTTTATTAAGGGAGTATACTTATTATTTTTTTAAATTCTCGTCTTAGTGCACCTTCACAACCGCTAAGGAACAAATTTTCCAAAGTTTTTGTTTCTGTCTTCGTTTAAAAGTTAACACTCTACTTCATCCTCTGAGTGATTGATTTTTGAAAAATCCTTGGTTAATTTTCACGGGACTCTCATATATACCTATATAGATAATAATAATAATAAGAGAAGTGGAATAAAAAAACAATGTAGAATAAAAATCAGATAAACAATTTTTTTATGTAAAAAACGAAATGTACAACACCACGTCGCTCGCACAAATAATTAAACATCAAATACAGGGCAGAAATTGACATCTCCTTCCCTATCTCATCCATGGGCACGATGCACAGCGAGAAACTACCGAGAATTGTCCAAGGCACACGATAAACTTAAAACCCTATTTCACCCCTTTAGAGAACGATTTTCGAAAAATCCCTTCTTAGCGAACCTCTAGACCCTCTAAGGAACGTATCTGCCAAATTTCATGTTTCTAGCTTGTGTGGTTTAGACTGTGCGTTGTCTGTCAGTCAGAGTCAGTCACGGAACTCTTCTATGTATACAGCGTGCGCCAGAACTCGCGCTCCAGAGAAAATTTTCAAGTAAGGTAAGATACCAGGAACATGAAAAAAATGTTTAAAAAATTCTATCTGTCAAAAAATTTTGACATTTATTTTTTGACATTTGACATTTTTTATATGTATTAAATGATATTGATGATCTTGTATATGTTTTTTTTTACAATTATTTAGTAAAGGGACAAAAATTTTGCCAATAAAAGCCACAAATAACATTGAACAGAGTTACAGTTTAGGGTACAGCTTCCTTGTTTTCTCTTTTAATAGCCTATAGCAAAAAAACTTTGAAAATTATTTTTCCAACAGAAATAAATAGTGTCAAAGTGCAAACTTTAAACCCTCATAACTTCGAAATTTTTATAGATAATTTTTTTTTAACATTTTTTCCATGTTCCTGGTATCTTACCTTATATGGCATTTTTCTCTGGGGCGCGAGTTCTGGCGCACCCTGTATAGATTGAAACAAGTAAAAGTTTTACTTTTCAGACATGTTCTAAAAACACTGTTTTTTTCGCCTAAGCGTCTTTGACTTTTACTTGTTATTTACTTTGACATTTACCAATGTTGTCTCTTTCTAGTCTCTTTCGCTGCTTTAGCATTTTCTGGGGAGGTACTTAAAAAGGACATATCCTTTATTTGTAAACTTTTTAAATCATAACTGAAGAACTTCTGTTTCTGGACGCAGTTTTCTTTGAGCAAGTTTCGAAGTATCGTGAGTCGGTTAAGGTGGCAATCACTTGTGATCTTTCACCGTCGCCAATTAATATGGTTAATCAATCAGAGGGTGAGAGGGCACACTCTTAATCAAGTAGCTTGGACAGGAAATAGTATAACCGGAACCCGCTGCGATCCAATTTGATCTCGAAATGGGTCGATCTTTGCCGGTCCTCTCGTCAAACTCAATTAGGACCGGTTCCGGTCGCCGGACTCGAGGTCGCAGCCACGGAGTAATTGCGCTCCATTAAGACGCGACAAGATTGTGTTGTTTGAGAAAACATGCCGGCAGAGTGTTATTGAAAATTATTTTTACGTCTGGAATCGTGCCGCTTTTTTCCTTGTTCGAAATTTATCAAGATGTAATTTATTATTTAGTACAAAAGACCGATCTGTTCGCTCGAATTAAGAGCGAAGAGTAAATTAAGAGTACTAACTTTAACAGTTCAAAGGCTATGTTCAGCTGAAGACCATTATGGCCGCTGATTAAACTTCCGTACCGTAATAATCTAGATAATATCTCGAAATTTACTCCAAGTGTCAACATCAGGCATGCCTCCATTGCTTGATGCAGTAATTAGTTATCACGCGATACCACTTTTGGGCTCGCTGGAATGGCACAACTTCGCAATTACACAAATTTGGGCCATAATCGTTCATCAAGACGGTTTTAGTTAGGAGGACTTATGAAATGAAAAATAATAGTCTTACGTTCAGTTTAAAAAAACACAGAGCAATGCATTCCTGTCATTCAATAACAGTAGCATCAATACAATTTAAGAGCAACGAAATTAAAAATCGTTTTATTTAAATGGAGGTGGTGACAAGACAACAGAAAAATTACAAGCAGATATAACAAAAATTTTGCTGGAAACCATAATTTAAAATAATGAACAGAACAGAAATTTTTGCTTTGCCTCATGTTTTTAACGTCTTCTGAAAACGCTACACATACTATTAAACATAGAAAAAAATGTAATGGAGAGGTGTAGATAATTAAATTTGCTTGAAAAAAAAGTCCGCGAGGCGAAGCAAAATTTTCTGTTTTTTTTTAATTATTGTTTTCAGCCAAATATTTACCACCATATTATTTTTTACTGCAAGCGAAGTATTTAGTAATGTGATACCTGCTTATAATTTTTTTGTTTGTTTTGTCATCATCTTCATTTAAATAAAACAATTTTTTTATTTTGTTGCTTTTAAATTGTAGACTCGCTACTGAAATCTTTCAAATTTCTGAGATTCATCCAATCAGATTCGCAGTAATTTAGCACACGGGCAAATTATCCATAATTTGCACACAGGCTGAATTATCTCGTAATTTGCAAAATTTGATTGGCTTAAATTTTGTGAGGGAAAATACAATAAAATAGTTAATAAAGTTAATAAACGATAATGTTTCTGTTAAAGATCTAAAGTCGACAGTTACAATTGTTATTAAATTAGCTCTTACTATTAAATACATACTTTTTTAATTAAGTTGATTTAGGTTTGAATAGTTGGTGATTTTAATTACATAACGTTGCGTCAATTTTGAAGGATAAGTAAAATAAAAGTCTAAAAATTTCGAAATTATATATTTATGGGTGTTTAAATTTTGCACTTTAACTATTTATCTCTGTTGAAAAAATAATTTTACATGTTTTCTGCTCTTGGCTATTATACAGTGTGCGCCAGAACTCGCGCCCCAGAGAAAATTTTCAAGTAAGGTAAGATACCAGAAACATGAAAAAAAATGTTTAAAAAATTCTATCTGTCAAAAAATTTTGACATTTATTTTTTGACATTTGACATTTTTTTATATTTATTTAATGATACTGATGATCTTGTATATGTTTTTTTACAATTATTTAGTAAAGGAACAAAAATCTTGCCAATAAAAGCCACAAACAACATTGAACAGAGTTACAATTTAGGATATAACTTCCTTGTTTCCTTTTTTAATAGCCTAGGTATAGCAAAAAAACTTGGAAAATTATTTTTCCAACAGAAATAAATAGGGTCAAAGTGCAAACTTTAAACCTTTATTTATAACTTCGAAATTTTTATAGATAAAATTTTTTTAACATTTTTTCCATGTTCCTGGTATCTTACCTTATACGGCATTTTTCTCTGGGGCGGGAGTTCTGGCGCACCCTGTATAAAAAGATACAAGGAAGCTGTATCCTAAATTGTAACTATATTTACGTTATTTTATGGCTTTTATTATCAAAACACTAAATATACACAAAAAATGTCACATGGCAAAAAATAAATGTCAATTTTTTGGACAGATAGAATTTTTTAAACATGTTTTTCATGTTCCCGTATTTGGAATCGTGGCAGATGCACCCATTGAGAATAACGCAGGCTGAGTCACCTATAATAAAGACCCTGACCGATTTTTAGACGCAAAATACATTCTCACAGTCAACTTTGCTTTTTGTACGGTTGAAAAATTTAGTTTATTAAATTCAAGTCAAAGTAATTGTTGTTAAATGTAAATAAAGAAACAAAAATAAGTTTGTCACAGCTCTAATAATAATTATAACAACATTAGTAAGTTTCTTATAATTTATTTTAATAGTTTTTATTATAATAGTTATAATAGTTTTATTAGAAGTAATTACCAATTATGTAGAAACATTACCTTTTGCGGATATCTTATGAACCCCATTCAACTTTAGAAAAAAGATTCAAAGAATATGTTAAGTGAGTCGGTGTAACTTGAGATTACAGAATTGAGGTGGGGGAAGTTAAAGAGTTAATGGGGGTGTTTTTAAAATTGCATCAAAAAATTTCCCTTTTAAAAACAAAATTAACCTGTTTTGGTGTTTTGCAAATTTTTTCTAGGATGTTCGTTTTTTTTAGAACATACTGTATTTCATGAATGGATAGTCTGATTCAATTTCGGTAAACAGTGTTAAAAAGCTTGTTAAAATAGCTTTTATTTGATGTGAGGTAGTCCCATTTAAATTTTTAAAATTGGGGTTAGAGAGTTACTAAGCGTGCTTTAAAAATTACGTCTAAAAATGTCCCTCTCGGAAACAAAATTGACCTGTTTTGGCGTTTTTTGCAAAGTTTTTTTAGTTTCTGAGGTTTCTGGGTGGCTCGTTTTCATTGGTCCATCCCTGTATATGACTCACCTTGTATTCTCTTGCTTAAGGTAAAAATAATAATAATAATATGTAGGATCAAGTGGGACAAATGCGAGGGCCATAACTAAATTTGTGAATGCAATTTCATACTGCTCATTACGATTAAGTTATAAAGAATTTACATTTATACAGGGTGTTCCGTTTTTATTGTTACAAATTTAAACAGGTGATAGAATATTCAATTTTAAGATAAATATCTCTCAACTGAAAAAGTTATTGAGAATCGTCGTTTCATATGAAAAATGTTTTTCCTTTTCAGTTTTAACGTAAAATCAAAGATAAAAAAAAATTTCTCTTGTAAATTCAATCCGGTGACATACTGTATAACTATAGAAATCGTTTAAAAAAGTATAACTATCCATACAATTAATCCTGATGAAAATTCAACTTTCATAATCACTAAGCAAAAAAAAATGTAGCAACTCAAAAACTAGTTTTAAGAAAAATGGATATTTTTAAATTTTTACTATGTTTTTTTTTTTTAAATACATATTAAATATTCTCAGTATAAACTATCATCAGATCAAATGTGTCAAAAGTGAGTTAATTATACACATTATTTTGTATTTTATTAAATACTTTTTTATTAAAATGTATTCCAATTTCCATTTCAAATTTGTCTATTAATTTGTCGCGAGGTGTCCAGATGTATAAGCCCCTGATTGGAAGCGTTCATCTAGCAGTGCTTGTGCACTCTCGTCCTGATTGAATCCAGCGAATGTGCTTGAAATACTAATACGAATGTCACTTGTATTGTTTAGAAAGAGTCGTCCAATTTCAGTCCTTAACTCTTTTTACCATTCATTGTCTAAAGTTGATTCTTATCATGATATTTGGAATTTATGTCTGAAAAGGACGAGTCTGAAATGGAACGGTTCCTTTTAGTGGTTGTTGCACATCTACTTACGCTAAATTGGTATGCGCTGAATTGAGACGTTTTATTTAGAAAACCTTTCAGGACAACGTTGAATTAAGTTTTAAAGGACGTCTCCATCTGCTAGCCGGACAAAACGGATCTCACTGACGAAAGCTTGTTTCATCAAGTCGTGACTTTTTGGCACTAAATCGTCTATGGATGCAAACGAAACGTTCACTTTGCGTGATTATATCGAAATTCTGCTAAAGAAAACGCTTTTCATCATTACTACTTGCGATAAATCTATTCATCATGTCAAAGATGCAGCATTGTGCATTTGTCGTCGCACTAAAAGCTCGTATTACGTTCATAGCCAGAGATGAGATGATTAGAACCGATTATCCGCTAGCTTATTATGCTCGATCTCTGTCTTATACCAGCTTCGCGATGATAAATTGAATCTGGAGTCGGTCGACATGAAAAGTTCGCCAACAACGCATTTGCATTCTGTTTTTCCTTCTTTTCGCTTTAATCCTGTTGCTGATGTTTGGTGTATAAAGAGCTCATAAGTCGAGCTTTCCGAGCTAAGAGCTACTTTCAAATTAAATCAAGCGATTTAATATCGTGAAACGCACAGTGCATTTGTCTGGCGACATCTTTGTAATCCGTATCCGTGCAGTTAGTATTCTTCTTTTTATGTTTTAGTATACAGGGTGCGTCAGAACTGGCGCCCTGTAGAAAAATGCCATATAAGGTAAGATATAAAAAATGTTAATCTATAAAAATTTCGAAGTTATGAGAGTTTAAATTTTTGCACTTTGACTCTATTCATTTCTGTTGGAAAATAATTTTCCAAGTTTTTTTGCTACAAACTATTAAAAGAGGAAACAAGGAAGTTTTATTCTAAATTGTAACGCTGTTCAATGTTATTTGTGGCTTTTATTGGCAAAACTTTTGTACCTATAACTTCTTATTGGATTCTCTTAGTATGGAAACGATGAACAAAAACATTTAAACTCGTGAACAAAAACGATTAAACTCGTCACTAACTAATTTAACAATTATATACTAATTTTTCCGACTTTCACTTTCCCTACCCACAACTAACAAGTAGAGGGGAAAAAAGGGGATGGGGCCGTTGTCTGAATTCATAAGCTTATCTCTATTTTTAAATATTTCAGGACTCTCGAAAGCATCAAGAAATTTACAATTGTTGACTACTCTAATAATTTTTACATTAGTTTCATTGATTCTATGGTCTTTTTCAAAAATCTGTTGGGCCACACTTGATTTTTCAAATCTGTTATATCTTAAATGAGCTATGTGTTCTTTAAACCTAGTGTTAACTGATCGGCGTGTTTGCCCTGTATATTTTTGTTCAGAATCTTTACAATTAATTTTATCCCCGAGTTTTCTAAAGGTCCCACTTTATCTTTAGGATTACCAAGAAAACTTTTGAGACTTCTGCCAGAGTTGTAAACAACTTGGAAGTCAAGATTTTTGAAAATTTTACTCAAACCTCAGGCAAAGTTATAAACTGTGTTTTTCTCTGGTTTGTTTGTAAAAGTCGTAATATTATTGACCATTTTTCTATACTTAACTTTCTGAACCATTTTGTTAATTATGTTAGTATCAAAATCATTACACTTCGCTGCATCTTTAATAATTTTGAGCTCTTTTTCAAACCTTGCATAAGTCAAAGGAAAATTAACAAGTCTGTGAATCAAAAAGTTAAAACTCGCCATTTTATGTTGAGGACAATGATGTGAATCAGCGGTGATATAGCGAAGTGTACCTACTAGTGTTTTTCCTATAAATATCAAATTCTAATGAGTTATTAGTTCTAATTACTAAAGTATCTAAAAATGGTAACTTTCCTTCTWCTTCTTTTTCACAAGTGAAATTAATACTTTCAAAGCCGTTGTTTAAAATTTCGAGGAAATGCTCAATGGTACATTTATTAAGATCAAAAATGACAAAAATGTGATCCACATACTTTAACCAACCTCTAGGAAAATATTCGAACTCATTTTCTAAATCCTTTTCAAATCGGCTCATGAAAAGGTCAGCTAAAAAAGGTGACCCATTGCCGTACCTTCTTGCTTTTCGAAAAAATTTTCCGATAACTGAAAAATGTTTTGCTTCATGCAAAGTTCTGTGAGTCCAATATATTCCTTGACAACTTGCTGATCCAAATTGTTTTGGAGCAACAAGTCTTTTAAGTAGCTTAAAGTTTGTGGAATCGGAACACTTGGAAAAAGAGAGCTAACATCAAACGAAACTAATAACTCATTTTCATGCAGTGTAATATTTTTGATCTTAATTATAAATTCTAAAGAATTTTTAACTGAAAGACTAGGCTGCTGAAGTGGTAAGTTATTGAATTCGTTAGTTAACCATTTTGAAACCTTTGAAGTTGGAGCGTCAATTGCTGAAACAATTTTGTTTGTGGATTTTAGGAAGACAATAGAGTTTAGGAACAATTGGGTTAGAAACATGCAATTTTCTTTTAAGCTCAGGAGTGATAACGTTGTTACAAGTTTTCAAAGTGTTGTTGACTTCTCGAATCATTTTTGGAAAAGGGTTTTTCGAGGCCGTTTTGTAAGGACCCTTGCTGATTAGGTGGTTAACTCCATCATAATAATCCTTTTTGTCAAGGTTAACAACGTTATTACGTTTGTCTGCTTTAAGATAAAAACAATCTTTTGAATGCAAACTTTTAATGATTTTAAAATGGACATTGTTGCAAAAAAAAATAGAAGATTCTATCTTCTCAACAGCTAGTCGAGGATCCTGTACACCAAATTTCAAACCTTTGTTCAAAAGATTAAGTTCTTTATCAGAAAAAGTTTGGGAAGAATGATTTTCAACAATGTTTATAAAATTCGTAGGAACATGATATTCTTTTATGAGAGCCCTAAGTTTTTTAAATCAAGTGTGGCCCAACATATTTTTGAAAAAGACCATAGAATCAATAAAAGTAATGTAAAAATTATTAGAGTAGTCAATAATTGTAAATTTCTTGACGCTTTCGAGAGTCTTGAAATATTTAAAAATAGAGATAAGCTTATGAATTCAGACAACGGCCCCATCCCCTTTTCTCCCCTCTACTCGATAGTTGGGGGTAAGGAAAGTAGAAGTCGGAAAAATTAGTATATAAGGCATTAACATTGTTAAATTAGTCAGTTTTTATTCTCACCTGAGTATGACCATTTTGTGGTTGAAACGCGTTGTATTTGAAATAAATGTTTGACGGGTTTAATCGTGTTTTTGTTCATCTTTTATACCTTTATTACTAAATAATTGTAAAAAAACATATATAAGATCATTAGTATCATTAACTGTCAAAAAAATAACGTCAAAATTTTTTGCTAGATAGAATTTTGAAACATTTTTTCATTGTTCCCGATACCTTATCTTACTTGAAATTTTTTTCTGGGACGCGAGTTCTGACGCACCCTGTATGTATATTTTTTTTATTAGAATCATGAATTGTTATTTGTATGCTGCTGTTAAACAAATTTGGTGGATGCGCCGGAACAGTGTTTACAAACAGTTTCATTTAAATATGACAAATCTCACAATTAATGTAACTATTTGCGTTTGAACAGAATTCCGTTTGTGGCGTATTTAACTATCTGTGGCCCAACTAACTGGCTGTTAATACCGTTAACTTTAATAAAAGAAAATAAATGACAGGCCGACAATGTGAACCGAATTTTCAGTTGAATTACCAGAAGCAGAACTTATTTCCCTCAACAAATCCTTTGAAAGAGGACAAAGTTTGGAGGGGAATATTTCAATAGGACGTCATATCTATTTGCAGGACACGTTTTCCATTCCCTATCAACTCAAGCAACAAACAACGCTTCCAACTCACAACAAAATACTCATCTACGTCAGTGAGCACACTCGGCGGAATACCGGAGCTGTTCCGCAAACACGGATGCTTGAAGACCGACGGGTCCGGAGATTGAGTAGCTTTTTCACTGGATCTGCGACGTCAAATACAGGTTTAAGAAAAACGTTAGGTATTTACTTTGTCACAAGAATTCTAAAATTTTGACGTTTTTCATATTACTCTACATAAAAAGTTCCACGTTTGTGACAAGTCGTAATGTATTTATTAATAAATTATTTTTGAAATCTTGTAACTATGTATTTAATAAATACACAAGGCGACAAAAAAAAGTCATGTCGTGACAACTTGACAAATTTTATATCATTTTGTTCGTCTCAGTAAGACACATCAAATGCTCTAAAAAAAAATTCAAAAAGTCCACACACTTTGAACTAAATAATTTTTTTCTAATTTAAATGAATTTAAAATACTTTAACTTTAAAAAATCATTACTCAATAACTATAACGCCGATTTCCTTCAAATAAAGACCATTCTAAAGAGATGGCCTTGCCCTTTAGAATGATATAAAATTTGGAATTGAATATTGACAAACTTTTCTTCGAACAGTGTTCGAAGAAGTTTGAAGTAAATCGAAGTAATCTAAGAAAAACCCTACGAGTATTTTTTTGTTACCATCGTGTAGAGCATCTTTTTATTAGTAAGAATCCAAATTTTTTAAATAATATACCGAGTAGTTTTTAAGATATGATTTTTTGAAGTTAAGGTTTGCTGTTCAGGTATTACGCCATATAGGAGAAATGCATGTTAATCTTACTTAAAATTGCATTTTTATAAAAGTATTTGTTTTAAGACTCTTCTTTTGCTTAAAAATGGTCAATTGCACCTTCTTTGTTCTAATTAGTATAAACAAAAAACTGTTTCTTTACTTAAAACAAACAAAGAGTACCTGCGTACTAATTAAAGCAAATAAAGAGTTTTTTGTTCTAAAAATGATCACTGATCATTGAGCAAAAAGGATCTAGAAGTTTAAAGCAGTAGCTTTAAATATAAGAACAAATCTTTTTCAAATTAAATGACTTTTCAATCAGATTCCAACTTGTTTACTTTGTTCCAGCTTTCTGAACTTTTTTTTGAAAATGTTTTCAGCAAATCCTTTATCACTTTCTATGTTGAATGCAATAAGTCATTTGCTTCGTGTGCAACTGTTATCACAACAACTACTACCTACAAGCTAACTGAAGCTAATCGTAGAATGTACCAACAGAATAAATCAGGTGACTTATTGCATTTAACATCACTTGATCAAAAAAAGTTCAGAAAGCTAGAACAAAGTGAACAAGTCGAAATCTGAATGGAAAGTGATTTGATTTGAAAAAGATTTGCCCTTATATTTAAGGCTCGTGTTTTAAACTTCTAGATCCTCTTTGCTCAATGATCAGTGGTCATTTACAACAAAAAAACTCTTTATTTGCTTTAATTAGTACGCAGGTACTCTTTATTTGTTTTAAGTAAAGAAACAGTTTTCGTTTATTGTAATTAGAACAAAGAAGGTGCAATTGACCATTTTTAAGCAAAAGAAGAGTTTTAAAACAAATACTTTTATAAAAATGCAATTTTAAGTAAGATTAACATGCATTTCTCCTATAGTATGGAGCAATGCTTGATTAGCAAACCATAACTTCAAAAAATTATATCTTGAAAACCACTCGGTATATTATTTTAAAAATTTGAATTCTTACTAATAAAAAGATGCTCTACACGATGGTGACGAAGAAAAAAAAATACTCGTAGGGTTTTTCTTAGATTACTTCGATTTAGTTCAAACTTCTTCGAACACTGTTCGAAGAAAAGTTTGTCAATATTCAATTCCAAATTTTATATCATTCTAAAGGGCAAGGCCATCTCTTTAGAATGGTCTTTATTTGAAGGAAATCATCCTAATAGTTATTGAGTAATGGTTTTTTAAAGTTAAAGTATTTTAAATTCATTTAAATTAGAAAAAAATTATTTATCTGCAAACGTCACAAAAGTGACCACTTTTATGACTAAATGACACAGGTAAAAGTTTTACTTTTCAGACATGGAGTAAAAACACTGTTTTTACGCCTAGGCATTTTCACTTTTACTTGACACTTACTTTGACATTTACCACTGTTGTCTCTTTCTTGTCCCTTTCGCTTTTTCAGCGTTTTCTGGAGAGGTACAAGGTAGATTATCAGCATTCGACATTTTGCACTATAAACTACACCCGTTATTCACCAGCTAAATCAATCAACACTTTCGAAATCTCAACACAAATTCCGAAACTGACGCGTGACGTTTGTTATGATTTTATTGCAAAGCGTCCTGATTATTGAGGTGATTTACTTGATTATTGGTGTGTTGCTCTTTTCGTTCCATCTGAATCGTTTGCAGATAAAATAGTATATGTTATTTGGAGTAAAAGTGAGTTTATGTAGCTCAGCTGAATCACTCCGTTCGGCAAAATGAACGTTCAGCTTCGCTACATAAACAATCACTTTTACTCCTAATAACATAATCTACTATTTGTTCAAAGTGTGTGGACCTTTTAAAAAAAAATTAGTGCATTTGATTTGTCTCATTAAGACGAACAAAATGATATACAATTTGTCAAGTTGTCACGACATGACTTTTTTTGTCGCCTTGTGTTATTTATGATGCAAGTGAAAAAAATTATCACAAGGATCCGTAGGGCGGGTGGGATACTTTTCTTAATTTTTTTATGGTTTCTTTAACATAAAACAAACGTAATGGTTTCAATGCAGACCAAAAATATGTAAATCATTTAGTTTGATACTTTACTTCCGGCAAATATATGAAGTCGTGAGATTTTCTATTGAGTGATAAATCTCTTTTGATTCAATTCACACCGCAACTAAAATAAATCCAAACTTCCATAACTTGTTGTTCTTGCACAATACAACTTGGATTTTCTTGTTCTTGATTCAGTTTTAAACCAAAGGGAAAATCTTGGAAAAATCTTATGTTTTTTATTGGTATAATTTTATTAATCATCCGCGTGCTAATGCCTGCAACAAGATTAAAGCTGCGTTGAAAAAGCTTTTAAAAGCACAATTGTGGTCCGTTAATAGAAGCGAACGTGCGTTACAGAGATTGAGCTAATTGGAAAATGCGACGCAATTACCGAAATTCGTGGTACCGTGCGGCCGGACAGGCTGAAAAATTCGCTCTAACGACACCCATTAGGTGTGGTTACCGTGTCACTATTTCTACGTGCTTCGTTTTTTTGTTTCTTTAACAAACGCTTTCAGATCGATTATCTTGACGGTTCAACTATCGTCTATTTAGTTGACCTATTTTGTAATTTTGCTTTTTCATTACATTCCTGTTTATTTTTTTAAATTAATTTTATCCGCAAACGTTAGACAAATGAAAAAACTGTAGTTTTGCCTAAGGGTTTTTACTTTTATCTGACATTTACCAATGTTGTCTCTGTCTTGTTTCTTTTGCTTCTTCAGCACTTTCTGGAAATGTACATTGTAGATTATCAGCATTCATTATTTTTCACTACAACACTACTAGTCGTTTACTAAATCAATAGACACTTTCCAAAATCTCATCACAAATTCTGAAACGACGCCTGACGTTTATCATGTTTTCATTGCAAAGCATTCTAATTATTTTGTTCATTTACTAGATAATTACTCGCGATCTGAATACGTTTGTGGATAAAATAGTATACAGTATGTCCCCGGATTGAGTTTACAAGAGGATTTTTTTTTAACTTAAAACTTCATTATTTTGATTCAGTGAAAATAAAAGTTAAGTTTTCTTTGCTTTTTAAGTCCTACCACATTGGCGCGCCAATGTGATATTGCACCGTCTCGTAGACAAAAATCAAATTTTTTTAACGTTTTATTGACCTTCTATTATTTATAAAAAAGCCTTAGACAATTGTTTCATACACACACCTTATTGTTTACCGTTTTTACTTTCCTTATCCTATAAGGAAAGTATTGTAATCGGCTGAAATTTGATCTATCCAGATTTTTACATTTCTGGACCAATTATAGATTCAAGACACCAAAAAAGTTGGTTTGGGCCATTGGGTCGTGTGTGTGTCTCTCTCTGTGTGTCTGTCTATAAACAGCATATCTCAAGAACGATAAAAGCTATAAGCTTGAAATTTGGTATGTAAGTTATTTGTAGCAAGGGGACGTAGCACAAAACAATTGGCAAAAATCGGTAGCATCGTTCGGCCGCAAAAACCAAAAATCGGCCGCAAAATTATACAATAAATTCTTGGGGATACAAATTATTTAGAATCATGAAATATACCTTATTAAACAGTAAAATGTGATAAAATAATAATAATAATAATAATAATAATAATTGTCTCCAAAATCAAGAGAAAAATTAACTTTTATTTTCACTGAATTAGAATAATGAAGTTTTAATTACTGATTTGCTCGTTTCGGGTAAACCAAAAAAATGTTTGGCGTAAAATTAAAGATAAAAATTTTGTTCCTTTTGTAAACTCAATCCGGGAACATACTGTATGTTATTTGAAGTAAATGTGTGTTTATGTTCCTCGGCTGAATCATTTGCCTTGTCCTCACTCCGGCAAAATAAACGTTCAGCGTCGCCACATAAATTATCATTTTTTTTACTCCTAAGAATATAATATACTATTATAATTTTCGTCGTAAAAAATATTTGTTTTTGTCTGTGTATTTACAAAAAACAATTTTTGAGAATTAAATATTCGACCCGGCGCATCCACCATTTTACCTCCTAATTAAAATTTGACAATTTATATTTTGAAATGTAGGTGGAAATGAATGCATCTTTTAAATGTACTCGTACATGTATTTTATTTGCTCGGTTTTTCATTTACAAGAAGTCGTTTCTTGTAGAATAAGAAAAGTGAGCGGCAGTTATAAAGCCATTCGGGCAAACAACATGAATGAAACACGTGCTTTCTATGAATAGGTCGTTAGCTTTGTCGAATAGAGTTGATATGACACCAGAATTTTCATAATTACGTAATTAGAGTAAAATTTTTCCTTCGGGCTATAAATTTTGGAAAATTCTACTTCGCCGTAGGTGGATTACAGTAAAATCCGAAAAGTGTCAAAGTTGAACCGTTCATCTCTTAAAGAAGTTTTAAAAGACTTGGATTTGTTTCCGGAACGCTTATGTCCGGACCAGTCTCGGAGGATACACACAAGTCTCAAGGCGATCCGGAAGTGCTTACAATACATCCAATCCTAAATGTTTACATGAGACTGATACATAAAACCGAGATTAGTTAGTAGGGAATTTTATGATTAGCAAGTTTAATGTAGGATGAACTGGATTTTAGAATGGATTAATTTAAGGAAACACCGGCTTTTGTGCGATAATTCTCTATAACTATACTTTTGTTAAACAATAATAAAACAATGTTATTAAAAGTTTTCTACACGTTTATACAGTTGCTGAATATTTTATTCCATGTATTATTTCTATTTCAATTAGGATTTTTTTGTTCACATACCTAATTACAAATTATGGAGCCGATTGTTCCACTTTCATTGACTAAAGATTTTATCTTTAAAACAAATTTGTAAACATAATTTGCTAACTGTATTTGAACATGTTTTGAATACAAATTATTTCATTGCTGTAGATATGATATTTTGTAGAGATTACAATCATAAATAATTTTACTAAGACATACAGGGTTGTTCATAAATATGAAGCAATATTTGAACTTCAAAAATGACCTATAAAATGATGTTAATTCCTGTCCTATCTCTACTAATAAGAATTTTACAGCCCTCAGAATGTGGATATGGACATTTGTGTTTTTTTTTAATATAATGGGACCATATGACCAAATATTCCAAAACTACACAACGCTGAAAACGAAAAATGGGTGAGTGGGAAGGTGTTATGTAACATTTTTTTAAACTGGTATTTTCTTTTAAAACAATTTTTTTTGCAATATTCTTTTATTGAAAGAAACTTTTAAGTGTTGTTTCTATTAGGAATAAAATTACCAAATACTAAAGGAGTTGTGTACAACTTAGATTGTTGAATAAATAGTGGATAAAGGTGTTAAAATATGTTTAAATAAATAAATAATAATAATAAATAAATGTTAAAAAAAGCACAAATAACACTATTTTTACTTAATCCAATTACTTTCCGACGTATTCTTGACAAAATTTTGCGAAACGCTCGAAAAGAGCATAAATTATGTCGTTTGTTATTTAGTCTGGTATATGTATTAATTTTGGTATGTTTTTTACAAAAAAAAAAACTAGTTTTAGACTTAAAAACGCAACTAAAGGTTTGAAAAAAGCAAAAATATAATTCGAATTAATTATGTGATTTTTCGGCTTATTTTGGACGAAATTTTGTGCTTTTGATTGCAAAATCTACTAAAACGTTTGGAAAAGCAACCAGATGATTTTTCGGCTCAAAAACATGCTTAAACTCTCCAAAGAAGCAAAAATAATTTTAGTTTCGTGATAGTTTATTCATTTTCGACGAAAATTTTCAAAACAATTGCAATTCTGACTAAAAACGTCCTAAAACGGAAAAATGGTATTATTTTTGAAAAATTTTTTAGCACAATCTGAGAAAGTAAAAACAACATCATTTTTGAGTAAATTTAGCAATTTGTGACGAAATAATTTTGTAAATTTTTAATTGAAAAACATGCTAAAACGCTCAAAAAATCATAAAAGAGGTCATTTTCAACCCAATTTGGTAATTTTTTAATATGTTTTAACAAAATCTTACAAAAAAACGTGATGTAAACAAGCAAAATTCATTATTTTTCACTTAATTTGGTGACTTTTTCGTATATTTTTGTCTAAATATTTCGAGATAATTCCGTCTCTTATTGAAAAATATGGTGTTAATATGGAAAACCGTTTTCGAAAAGACGATGAACTAGCTTCAAAATTAATGAGAAATGTTAATTTTCAGGACAGCATAAAGTGAACTTTTTTATATTGTTTCGTTAGAGTTTCATTTATAAGTGTTTTGTTAAACTTAAAGCAATAGTTATCACAAAGTTTATATTAGAAAATGAAGCTTGGTTTCTGGTACATAACACTTTTATCATTTTTTTAATAATATAAACTAATGCATTATAGTGGATAAAGGGGTCATGTATATTTGATCGTTAAAAAATCTATAAAAAAACATAATTACCTAAGTTTTCTTATAACAAGGAAACCAATCTACGGCAACCAATGATCAAGGTCACATAAATCGGCATCTGTTAACTTTGACGAGAAATTTTTATGAATTTTTTATGAATGAAATGCTACGAGATTCATTTGGATTTATTCTAAATTATGTTTGGAATCTGAGGTAAACTCTTTTATTAAATATTTTCGATTAATCGTCTAATAATCGTCCAATCTCAAATTGACAGAAGCCTGACACCAAAATATGTGGCCATTTGTTGCCGTGGATATCACTCATTCAAAATTCATAATTTTTGCTTTCAGTGTTGTGTAGTACTCACTTAAAATTAAAATATCTTTAAAACGGTTCATTTTAGAGGTATTAAAGGTTATGCGTGTTTCATTCAAAATTGATTACTCTATCGACTTGAGCAATAAAAAATTACTATTAATAAAGCAAAAAAAAACAGAAAAGCACAGAAAACATGACCTGCAACTGCAATAACTCAGTAGATGTATCTTGGTTGTTGTGATTACCAGTTTAAAATGTATGTTCTCGCAAGTAACTGTTCCAAATTTTATAATATTTGGTCAAATGGATCCAAAGTTATTATAAAAAAAACAAATTTCCATACCCATATTCTGAGGGCTGTAAAATTCTTATCAGTAGAGATCGGACATGAGTTATTATTTAAATTAACATCATTTTATTCGACATTTTTCAGTTTCAAATATTGCTTCATATTTATGAATAACCCTGTATGTATATTTATATTAGTATATGTCTTTAAAAAAACTAAACACTGACCAACTATAAGATAAATTTGTTTCTAATATGTTTAACTATTAATAAAGTTATGATTACTTATGACTTTGTTGTTAAATGTTTGCGTGTTTATTCAATTTAATATAAATAAAAAAATTACGGTCTATCAGTATGATCGGTTTATAGCTGTTTTAGTACAATATATCAAAATATAATTGGATTTTAAGGTTATGTTATTATTTTAACGTGTGTACGACCTCTAGCATGCTTTCGCGGTTGCGTGAATAAACCACATAAGCAAGGAAAGGTATGTAAAAGAACCTAAATTGGCAAATAACTCGAATGTTTACTTACACGTTTTTATCTGAATTTTTTCAATATACAAAATTCTGGCTCAAGTTTTTGGGCGTTTCTCTAACTGAAATTAAATCCACAAATCTCACAATTTCTTTATTAAAGTATCGTTATCATTAAATTTAAAACGATTTGAAACAATCGTAATATCCCTAATGGCAATAATGATATTCCTCTGAGGATTTATTAACTCATTAAACGTAACAGCCCTATCAAAAGTGTATAATTGAATTGCAGCTACCGCACTTTTTTCGCAAGTGTCCAACTTATCAAAACAAAAAAATTAATACACTATGCTGTGGCATTTTTTGAATAGATGAAATATCATCGCCGTCATACCGGATACGCAAAGAAAAGCAATAACGTCAGAAATGTATCAATAAACCGACCAAAAACTCGGTCGACCGTGCACTAGGATGGCCCTATGTCATCCGTCATTGTCATGAGACCGCCTCCGATACATATAGGTAACAAAGTATCCTCGGCCTTTGCTATATAAATCGGCTATTTGATCTTACAGCCATTTTTATCGGTCAGTTGTAATAGATTTCTGATGTGTTCCTCCGTGTTTTGCCATTATTCACCGGATGTTCAGTTGCAGGAATTCTTTTTTTGATCGACATCTTTCCCATTAAGACTTAATAGGCGCGGGCAAGGTGGAAGATACTTCAAAAATTAGATTTATTAATGTGGATTTTGTAAAAAAAATAACAGATTCTTTAGTAGATTAGAAGAAAGAAAGTTATTTAGGAGTTTTAAAGAATTTTGTTTTTGGACAAACACAGTTATAATATTCTTATAATTACACAGGGTGTTTTATACCTCGAACCCTGAGAAAAAATACCAAGAACTTTGAAAAAATGTTTAAAAAATTCGATCTGTCAAAAAATTCTGACAATTAAATATTTTTTGACATTATTTCTATTTATGCTACTAATGATCTTGTAGATACTAGATAATAATTACTGAGTAAAGGTAAAAAAAATGTACAAACATAGATTCCATCTACACCGTCAATGATATCGAAATGAGTCAAATGGCACTGCAAATGGGCGGCCAAAATGCAGTTTCTAAAATTATTTTGCCCAATACAAGGCTGTACCATTTAACAGAGCACTCTTTAACATAGCTTTTGTTAATGGTACACCCTGTATACCCGGTGGGGCATCCGTTACGCTCAGATGCGAAATCCCCACTTCTATTTATTTTATTTAAATTATTTTATTTAAATAAAATTATTAAAATTTTTCACACTTACCTGGGCATTAGTAAGGTACATTCTCTAATTTTTTGGTAATTTTTCATTTACAAACAAAGCCAAAAAAAAATAAAAAGTAATTTTCTCCCAAAATGCTAAATTTTAATTTTTATACTGATCTATGCAAATTCATATCCTGTAATTATTTACGAAATCAGAAAAAAAATCCAATTCGATTTTAATTTTAAAAATCATTTTTATTTATGACCTGCTACTTGTGCCATCGTAAATTTAGGTGACAATAGGGAACTGTAATTGAGATAAGATTTCAAGATTTACAACAATATAGAGGATTCAAAGTGGTCGACTACCAGTAAATGATTCTTTTGTTGGCAAATTATACAAATCACGGGTCTGGTTTGTGTTTAAACAAAAAAAAACGATCATTAATTTAGCTAAGCAAGTTAAAATTTGTAATTGTAATATCAATTAGTATCAAAAAATACAGATTCATTTAGTGTAAAAACTTTATGGGTAAATTAACAGAAAGTATTCATAAAACACACACAACTGTTACGGCCTCATTTATTTTATTTAGAAAAAAAATATTAAATTTAGAAAAATTCTCAAATACACCCTATCAATAATTAATTAGGTATATTAAATATCGCCAGTTTTAATTAATTTGAAGTCACGATTAGGAATGATAGGTAACTACCAGGATTCAAAAACTAGTGTTAAATTTTTTCCATCTTGCCTCTTGTTGGAATAATAATTTTTCAAATTTACTCAATCCGAGTTCAGGTAAGAATTGTGGTGAATCCGGGTTCTCTGAGAAGAAAATACCAATCGTTAGTGTCAATGTGACAAGTTTGATTATTTGACAAGGTGTTCGTTTGTTGGGTTTCGACTTTAAAATCGTAAAAAATATATACAGGGTGTCAATTTTAAAACTTGCAATCGGCAATATCTCTAGAACTAAAAACGTTATTGAGAATCACTCAAAACCGTTTCGGTGGTTTTTAGGGGGAATCAAAATGGCATGGTAAGTGACGCTCCTCCACCCACCCTTCAAGCCACAGCCACCTTAAGTTGAAAATTTTAAATGGCACGACCCTACTTGCGATACATCGTTAGAAAGCCCATAACAAACGCTTTTCAAAAATGTCATACAACAGCCTATTTTGTAAAGCCATTTTTTCAATTATTCAAAAACGAAGACGTTAAATTTTAATTTTTTTAATTACATTCAAGGGTGGGTGGAAGTGTGTCACTTATCATGTCATTTTAATTCCCCCTAGGAACCATCAAAATGGTTTTAAGTGATTATTAATAACTTTTTCAGTTGAGAGAAATTGCCGATTGCAAGTTTTAAAATTGACATAGTGTATTTTTTTTAAATATAAGCTTTTATTAAAAAAAGGTACTAAAAAGTAAAAAAAAAAATTTTTCTGTCAGCGAAGAACATTCACTTTCATCTTAAGATTTAAAAATTTATAAAAGCTTTGGGGGTGGTCAACTAAGCAAAGTGATTTTCCAATTGGTCGTAATGTTATAACCGCCCCCAAAGCTTTTATAAATTTTGAAATCATAAGACAGAGATATTCAATCTGTGTTCCGCGGACATTATAAGGGATTCCGTGACGCTTTTTAATTATTTACTCAAAGGACTATAGACAATAAAAACATGATTTAATAGTTATTTATTCGACGAGTTTGAGTGTAAATAGGACTCTTTATTTGACCGAGTGGATTTTTAAACCACGAGTGTAACGAGTGGTTTACCATCCACGAGGTGGAATAAAGCGTCCGATTTACACTCATACGAGTGGAATACAACATTTTATTCTTCGAATTAGAGTCAACAAGGCTTAATCTTGCTTTAAATCTGTTAAAAATAATTTGACGTTTTGTATTGAGAAATGCCAAACAGTTGTCAAAACTTCCTTACACAGGAGAAAAACCGTAAATTTTGACAGTGTCGAAGAATAAAATGGTTTTATAATGGTTTTGTTAATTTTTTTAATTAAATTATCTACATTGCATTTATATCAGAGCGAATCTTTACTGTTTTCAGTAAACAGCTTAAGAGGGTCCTGATCGCGCTCGCCTTAATGCAAGGGTATATTTGGGGGAGTAAGATACCGATTTAGGGTGGTTTTTGGAAAAACTATCAAATGCGTCTTTTAGATAAACGATCAAACTAGCGTTTGACGATATGATTTTAAATGTTATTGTTTTGGCGAGAAAATTAGAAACTGTAAGCAGTTTCTTTAATTTTCCATGTCCACAAAAAATCCCGATTTAAGCCTCAATTGAATCCTACTTCCATAAAAAAAAATTATAGATTTCTTAACGTACGTTTAAATATGTGCATTTCGTGCATACAAGGTGAATAAAAAGTATGGGACCAAGCGTTTTTTGCATAAAAACTTTACTTTAGGAAAACAATAATTAGTGCAGTATAAGGTACTGCAAAAATGTGATCGTTTTTCAAAATTTCTTTTAGTTTTTGACTTTTGCAAAAAGAAATATTTTTTTAATGGCAACCTACTGTTACAAACTTTTCAAATTAAAGACTGATTTAAAAATGATTTCTAATTACATAAAATTATTTCTTGACTAGTAGTTTTTTTTATAAATTTTTAAAGTTGATTTTCCGCACTTAACCGAAGTGTCGTTTCATGCGTTTAGTCGTTGGAGACCTCGGTTTTTTGTGCATGTACTTTGGGGTGGTTTCTGATAGATTAAAAAATCCAATAAGAATTTATTTTCTTCTATTTTTATTTCATCCGAAACCACCACAAAGTACCTACACAGAAATCAGGGCTCTCCCATGATATAATGCATGAAACGACCACTTCGGTTAAGTTCGGGAAAATCTTCATGATTAGCTCGGAATGCAACTTTAAGAATTTATTTAAAAAAAGTACTGGTTAAAAAACTATTTTATTTAATTACAAGTCATTTTTAGATTATAATTATTAAAAATTTAATTTTAATTGCACAAACTTTAAAATCATCCTGTATTGTAATAAATAATAAATAAAAGATAGAAAGCGAAGTTTAATTTGCGTTTTCATGGAAATTCCTTTTTATTACGGCGATGTAAAATGGCCAATAAATTTGCAATAAAAAAATTAAAATATTCCAATTTACATTAAAGTTAAAAAATTAAATCCGCTGTATACTACGGTGTAAACACATCTTCTGAATTGGGTTGTTGAGAGTATAGTACGATTTATTTGTCGGGATTTAAAGTATTGCCAAGTTGCGACATTAAAAATAGTTTGTTCTTTGAAAGGAAACAGTCGAAATACTTTATCGCTGACTTCGCCCATAGTCTTTTATTCCATGAAATCCGCAATCACAAAAATTACAAACGCATGTTAAAAGTGACCGGAATGATAAAGTTAGGCTCGACTTAATTTTTTCTTGGTTTCGAGAAATGCTGACTCAACTGCACGTCTATTCGAGATCAATATGAGTGGAGCAAAGTCAGCACGGGCACAGCAGATAGTGCAACCGCCGTCAACCCTCACTTATTCCGTTATACTATTATTGCAAAGAGTGGAGGTCAATCTGGGAAGTTGCGTTGGTTGTTGAGAATTCAGGTGACTGACTCAGGGATGGGCGTGCAGTCTGCACGATGGTATTACAAGGTATAATTTGGCGATGAAGTGGACTCCAACTCTTATGAATTTTTTAGTAGATTTTGTCGGGCATCGACCTACCTTACATATCTGCCACAACACCTAGCTCGAACCAAGTGCACTTGTTACAGCATGAATTAAAAAATACCTCCCACGTGACAGCGACGAATCCATGAAATAAGCCCACGAGAAAAATACGCACAAGAAAAAAGCCCACAAGATAAATTCCCACACGGAAAAAAGCTCACACTGAAAAAGACTCACACAGAAATAAGCCCACATAGAACAAAACGCACTGAGAAATAAGCCCACTTAGAAAAAAACGCACAATGAAAAAAGCCCACCCAGAAAAAAACTCATATGAATAAAAGCCAAATCGTCAAAAAGCCCACGCGAAAAAAGCTCACAGGGAAAAACAATCTCTGCTGTCGTGACAGAATTTATAATCGATCAGATGCCAATAAAAATGTTTTAGAATAAAGTTTTGCTGTAATCCTATCCCAAAGAAGTGTAACATCAAGAGTGTAGAGCTTATTTCACATCTCGGAAACTTATAGGAGTGCATTTTTTTCTCTAAAATTTTCTTACTTGTCATTTTGCAAGAGTTTACAATCGTGTGATCGCAAATAAAGACCAATATTTAAGTAGGGAAAATCATTTAGATGTAATCGTTAATGAACTTATCATAAGAGCGATGAAATCGAATTTTGCTCTAGTAATTTTGAGAGCGAGGATTGTTAGAAATATCATTGTTAAAAATTATTTTCATGCTTTAACAACTTAATAATTTGTTTATCATTCTTCATCTTATGTATGAGACTTATTATACAGAGTGGTTATAAATGATTTTCATCTACCCAGCTTTGGAATTTTTTTGCATGTAACTTTCTTTGTGCCGCTCTACATTTTTTGAAAGCTCTAGTTCTGTCATTAGTGTCACTTATTAATTATATAATAAATTGTTGTTAATTAAACTTTTATTGTTTCAACTAATTTCCAATAATAATTGATAATAATGTATATTTTGGAAGAAAACAAGTTTATAACTGAAGTATATTTTCGAAGTGGACGCTTAGTAAACGGCGATTTTTTAATTTTGAGTTAAAAAAAAGTAGGTACCCCTATTTTCGTAAAGCGGCATTTTTTATTTTATATGGAAAACTCACAGCTGACTAGATGAAAATCATTTATAAACACTTTGTATATTTTTTAAATAAAAATAATAAGAACTGACTTTTAATGTTACATAAAAGTACAATAGGGCGAGGTTCAGGTGGATCCTCTGCTCTACCACCTAACCCTAACAGTGGTTTTGAAATACATTTTATTACGACGCCTGTGGACAATATTTTTTTTAATAGTACACATACTTTTAGTGTCAAAATTGAGTCATTTTTGACAACGTCAGTTCGCCACCAGGTTGAAACAAGCTCTGCCTCTTATTCTTTTGCGCATGTGACTCAATATAATTAGTTTTCTTAACAAAGTAACGCGCAAATTTAACATTTTTTGTACTGTCACTACTAAAAGCATCGTATTCAGGTAACTAACTTGAACTAAAGAAAGTTTAGTGAAACTACTGAAACAATTTTTTATTTAATAAATAAAGAAAAAATATTGTTCATATATCTATCTCTGACTGACGATTTATTTATCGTTGGTGAAACTGACAATATCTCAGAAACTATAGAATATATCTACTAAAAATAAATAGTATATTAAAGTACAAGTTGCAGAAGGTGTCTATTCAAGCATAAATTTGAAATTCCGAAACGAGCCGCGTAGCGGCGAATTGAGGAACAAATGAGTGCTTGAAGAACCTTCTGTAACAAGTGCTTTATTCTATTTTTTCTATTTTGCCGCTTTATATCATTTTATAAATTAAAAAACAAAATTTTTTTTTCTAGAGAATTTTGCGACGGTTGGCGACATTTATGTGGAATAATTTTAGGCGGCTGCAAAAAATAAAAATAATTCTTATTTTCACATTTGAAAATGAATTGTGAAGAAAGTCCGTCACTAAAATTAAATTACCGCGAACGACTTAGCCAATAGACTTATTCTAACACCGAAATAGAAAAAATCGATTTACAGTCGTTAACAGACTAAACTTCTGTATTTTTTTATTCTTATCGCTTGTCATCTCGATCTGTTAAAGATTTAGAAAATTTTTCATATGGTGCAAAAATTTTTTGGGCAATATCAATTCAATTTTATTTGTTAATTTTTATATTTAAGAAAATTATCAGTACGCTATTGAAACTTCTCGAGTTGTGAATTTGAAAAAGATACCGAAAAATAAAACTACTATCCTGTAAATTGAAAGGAAATGTTATCTTTAAAGTAGAGGAGCACAAAAAGAAGAGTTTACTAACGAATAGAAACTAGAGAGAAAACGTAATACCCATTTACATCAACCACCGCTTATAGTGAGCTCCTTTCTCTGTGGATTTTTTGTATGTGGGTTTTTTGGTAAGTGAGTATTTTTCTGTGTGAGCTTTTTTCTATGTGAGTTTTTATCCGTGTGGGCTTTTTTTGGTGTGGGTTTTTTGTATATGGGTTTTTTTCACTGTGCGTTTCTTTCCTTGTGGGTTTTTTTCTTTGTGAGCATTATTTCATGTGAGCTTTTTTCTGTGTGGATTTTTTTCTTGTGGGCATTTATGTTTGTGGGCTTTTTTCCTGTGCGCATTTATCGTGTGGGCTTTTTTCTGGTCACCGACAGGTTACGAGACGCCCAAAATTAACCTCCCCACCGAGAACATGACAGCTTATTTAAGTAAGCGACGATAAGACTAGCCAACAAGTATTTTGTGTCTGAGAAGAAAACAATAATTTTTTTGTTCAATTCTATGTGCTAAACTCAAAGATGATAAAGAAAATTCCATAGCACGACAGATTTTAAAGTTAGGCATTTTAAGATATCATAAAAACGAAACACTTAAAATTAATTTTCTCCATTCTCATTTAATTTTTTTCCCCCAAATTTGGGTGCCGTTAGCGACGAGCAAGGGAAAAAAAAAAGGTTCCACCAGGATATATTGACGATGGAAAAGAGGTACCAAGGGAGATGGGATCCAGCTATGATAGCGGATTACTGATAAGGGAAGTTAAAACACCCTACAAAAGAAAGTCAGCTTTTGCAAAAAACTCGTCTACAACAGATTTATGTCAGAATCTTATACATCTTTCAACATTGTTCTTGTTTAGTGAATAAATTAATTACTTTCGTCGTCTATTTAATTAATTTCTATTTGAAATGAACAATTTTTACGATAAAATTTGAGAAAATTATTTTCCTGTAATTTAAAATCTGTACGTGATGGAGAATTTTTCTTATCAAATTCGTAATTAGGGATGTAATGTACCCTGATACACGTGTTAATAGATCAATCACATTGAAAAAATAAAATTTGTTGGGTAGTGTAATTGAACGTATTCGGTCATAACAAAACTTCGACAATATGTACTCGGACCGAACTCAATATTATGAAATTGTAATATACCAATGACAAATGTACAAACTTTGACGATTTTAACGTCGTCGGTGAAATTAATATTGCTTTGTTAAATCCAGTCGTAGCATTAAGTATTTTGTACCATCTACTTAGCTACAAGCTTCCCGATCGTATTACTCATTTTAAATAACTTAAACAGACAAAGTTTGCAATTAATCAATTTAATTCGTCTCGAAAACATTTTACTTTTTACAATGTACAGTTTCCATTAAAAATGAATTTATACGTTCTGTGCGGAACTCCAGTGTCAAGCTACTTTTCCATTAAAACGGTAAACATACGAATTATTTGTTAAATATGATATTTACAACGAAAAATAGTACTAAATCCAACAAATACTCATACAGGATGTCTCAAAATTAAGGCATTCCGAGTTCAGAAAGTTGTAGGAGATCTTACACAAAGTAACAGAAAAATTGTTAATAACTTGACGACCTGATCTGATCTGAAGATACAGACTTTGCATAAAGTTATCTATTATGTGTAATAACAATCCAAAAAAAGCAGCTTTAAAATTTTCGCAAATTTTGGTCAACGAAGCAGTATATTGTTTTGTTGCTGTGGAGTTTATCATAGCAAGAATATTATTTCATTGCTTGGGAGAAGGCCGCCCACAATAAATTTTATTTGATAAGTTATGTCAACAAAAATCGAGTTTTTGAATAATCTTAGCTCATTTTTCGAATATCGAGTACCTTGATATGTACATAACCCCTCAAGATTGTTGAATTGTTGTTAATCAAACTCGTATTTAAGGTAAGCTTTAAAAATTAGAGTCAGTATTGCCAACAGATTCATTCATTGTGATTGCCTCCAGAAAATAATGATTAATATAAATTAAAGTAATATAAAAAATGTGATCGTATTTTAAGAAATTTTGTTTTGTTTTTGAGTTACGTATACGATTTTTTTTTCAAAATAGCAATTTATGTAGAATAAATTAAACAATCAAATAAAAAGTAGATAATATGCTCGAAAAGATAATAATTTTATCGTTGTGTACAATATAAAATTTTATTCAATCTTCACTAATTGTGTAGTCAATTTGGTCGATATTTATAAATGTCAAAGTAAAATTCAACAATGAAATCTAATGTCACAGATCGTTAGCAACTAACAACCGCAGATATACAACAATGGATGTATTTTTTTATCATCCAGACGATAAAATTTCATTTTAACATGAAGAAAAGAGTAGATAAAATTCAATTTTAACATAGAGGATTTAATACAAAAAATATAAAAAAATGTAAAACTCAAAAACAAATGAAAATTTGGAAAAAAATTATTTTTGATATAACATCACATTTTCATAGAACTTTATCATTCATCAATTAGTTATAGTTTAAATAAAAAACGTTTGGTTTCAAACTTTTTATTCGCCTAGTATGTAGGTAATTAGTTATAAGACCGATCATTTAGTGATTTTGAGTGCTTAATGCCTTAAAAGATAATACTTTGTTCCACTTTTTACACATATCAAATCTCATTTAAATACTTAGCATTCCTACTTAGCGTTTAGATTATTTTACCTAGCATTAAGAATATTTTACTTAGCAAATCAGTATTATTTACTTGGAGTTTGACACTTAGCACTATTATTTTTTTACCTAGCAAATCTTATTTTAATATTTACCATTCCTACTTAGCATTTGGAATATTTCACTTAACAAATTAGTATTATTTACTTAGCACTTGATTACTGGTCCCCACAAATTGCATCCTCCATTACATTATTGATTTTAGACCGAGTTTCAGACTGTCATGATACTGTTTAATTTGCGTATATCTGTTGAGGTGCATAGAAGTACTCTTGATTTGCCAAATTATCGGTTTCAAACACAATACAAATCATTGTGCATTTCAGAATTACCAAACAAATAGTTCACCTACTTATTATACACATACGCAAATATACTATTGAAATCTGAACACTAGAAAACCTTCTTCCTCATAAACTAAATTTTATTATTTGTGCCATTAGCGATCGCCACCGTGGAAGTCGCAACTGCGTTTTTTGGGGTGAAATAGGTCAGAAACATTTGATTTCTGTATAAAAGGAGAATCTGTGTTCTACTGACAAATTTTGAACCAAGAAGCTCCATTCTTTCATACAGAAAAAAACATCGTAAAAAGTGACAGCAGTGGCGAAAGCTATAGCACAACATACAGGCTGGTCCAAAAGTCTGGAAACGATTTTATTCTGGCGAAACTATCAATTTTTTTAGCAAATAAATTTATAGGTGTGCAATGACTATAAAAATGCTATTCAAAAAAAAAAGATTATTAATTAATTGTTTATACAGGGTGCGTCAGAACTTGCGCCCCAGAGAAAATTTTCAAGGAACACGGAAAAAATGTTTAAAAAATTCTATCTGTCAAAAAATTTTGACATTTATTTTTTGACATTTGACATTTTTTTATGTCTATTTAATGATACTGATGATCTTGTATATGTTTTTTTTACAATTATTTAGTAAAGGTACAAAAATTTTGCCAATAAAAGCCTCAAATAAGATTGAACAGAGTTACAATTTATGATACAGCTTCCTTGTTTGCTCTTTTAATAGCTTATAGCAAAANTGATCTTGTATATGTTTTTTTTACAATTATTTAGTAAAGGGACAAAAATTTTGCCAATAAAAGCCACAAATAACATTGAACAGAGTTACAATTTATGATACAGCTTCCTTGTTTCCTCTTTTAATAGCTTATAGCAAAAAAAAATTGGAAAATTATTTTTCCAGCAGAAATAAATAGAGTCAAAGTACAAAATTTAAACCCTCATAACTTCGAAATTTTTATAGAAATTTTTTTTTTATATTTTTTCCATGTTCCTGGGAACTTACCTTATATGGCATTTTTCTCTGGGGCGCGAGTTGTGGTGCACCCTGTATTATGAGAAAACATAGTAACAATTTTCTTTTAAATGAAAACATACCACAATGAATTGAATAAACTACCAAAAATAAATTAATAAATATTTAAAAAAGGAGCGATGCCAAATTATTTTTCATTTTAATTAATTGTTTAAACTTTTGAGATTACCATATACTAATATTTTTTCTTTATTGAAAAGGTTTTTTATTTATTGTTTTCCCTACTTCCAATATGGATGCAGTCAATGTTTTTTTTTACATTCAGTGAACTAAATAACTAAATACACCACCGATTAACATTAAAAATTAACACTGATACTTAAAACTAGGCAGATTACTGAAAAAAAACTCTGTAAAACAAAGTTAATAAATACAAAAATTAAGAAACAACGTGGAAAAGACGGACACAATCAGACGCCCATGGTATCAGCTGATTACACATTTATAAAGGAGATTCATAAAAGGTTGTAAAAGGTGTTTTCCTACGACCATATACGAAACTAGATCATAACGCACAATTACATATGCGCGAAAATTGGCAATATTGTACAAGATCGAAAACCTGTGCGATTTGTTTTCGCACTGTGTGTTAGAAATCTAACGCACAATTCACATTCGAATGTTTTGTATTTTTTCATTTAACGTATTTTTTTTGTATCCATTATAAAAAATAAATCGTTATTCAACGTATTTTTGTATCCACTATAAAAAATAAATCGTTATAGTCGTAGGAAAAATAGTGTACAAAACTTGCAGGAAAATGTCTAACGCACTCGCGGCTAACGCCTCGTGCGCAAGTTTTCCGCTTGTGCGTTATTTATCACTTTCTGTGCTCGTTATGTAATATACTATTGCAACTCGACCAAAAAACTAACTTGCCGGTTTAATAGGGCACGCTCTCTCCAGTTGTTTCTCCCTCCACGATCCCTACTCAACTTTTTCTCCGATATGACACGGATTAATAAGCCGATGTATTAATTTTAGAGCTTTAAAATTAATGCATTACTTTTATGAAATGAAGAAGCGAAAAACAAAAAAACAAAAACATACGCCAGTTTCTTTGCTTTATTGCAAAACTAACAGAAAAATGTACTTTTTATAAGAATTTGTGCTTCAACAAAACAGATTAGGATTATTTCAAAATAGTAGATTTACCAAGGTATTTTTGCCCAGTATTGTAATTGTAACCTAAAAAACACACAATGCACTGTAATTTATGTTCTCTTAATAGGACCCCTTTTTTATTAAACAATCCAGAAGAGTATTGCAATATTGGTATTGAAATTAGTTGATATACCTCAATAGTCCACAAATTTACTGAAAATGCACCTCCGTCAGTATAAAATTTTGTGTTTTTGGAGCAGTTCAGTGGCGCGTGACAGAGAGGACACGGATCAGAGAAACGCGCAAAATCGTTAATTACAAGTAGACGTGTCTGCAATCACATCTGTTGGTTGTAAACGGTTCAATCCGTCCGGAATAAATTCAGCTTTAAAGTTGGAAACATTGGTTGGAGGCTGCCAATAAAGCTGTCCACTGTTGCAGTGACACGGTAATACATGGCCCAACATTCATCACGGATGGTGGAGGGGGCCCAAATGAAATGAGCAATAAATAAAATGCTGTAAAGTCCGGTGGTGGTCATCTATCAGCACGACGCTGCGGTCGCGGCTACCCGCCATCGTCCGGAATCAACGCCGCGTGTGTCCTACTCGTCGCACTGAAAAATTCCGGTACAACTCGGACGCATTTTTAACTTACCATCTTTCACTGACACTCTAAGTGACACTTTTGTGTGTGTATATAATTGACTGAAAAGCTTTTGTTCTTATTAGTATTTTCTAAAAAAATAAATGTAATTATTGTTAATAAAAAAAGAAAACCTTTTCTAAAAGGTACAGGATGCTGCATTTTGGATGTCCGAATAGGGAATCTCCGAAACTAAGAAGTTTAGCCAAAAATGAATGATCCTGGGGCTCATTTTTTAAGAAAATGATATTGGTTAAAACCTCATCCCGCTATCGTATTTTGTTTTTGACTTGTAGACTGTAATGCCTATTTTTATTTATTCTTTAAACTGGGCGCCCAAAAGTTGGAAAAAACTATTTGGAGATGTTATCCAGGTCTACACTAGATAAAAATGCTTTTCCGACCAGCTTTTATACAGTGGAGAGGAATGGGGAGGTTCGATTTAATTAAACACAGGTGATTGAAAACAGAAATTTATTTAGTAACTATAACAACATATCAAACAAGTAATTTTACAAACAAACTTTAACTTGGACCTAGTGAACCCTAGCCCTCGAAGAAGAGATCCTCCGCGGGTAAATTTGAGGGGAGAAGTCCCGTCGGTTGTTTTCCTGAAGAGGTCCAGGAAATGATACTACCTGGAAGAAGTCCCAGATGTTAAGCCCTTACCACGGAAGAGATCCCGTGGCATGTGTCCAGTGATGAACTCGGCTCCCAGAAGATCTCCTGGAATAGGTGTGGTTTAACAACGGAAGAAGGTTCCGTCGACCGTATTCTTCGAAGATGTCCAAAGAGTACAGTCCTTCAGAAATATTCTACCAAGAGAGGTCTTAATGATTTCATCCGAAGAAGTCCGAAAGGAGACTCAAATGAATCTGCCGCTGTGGCGGCCTGTGCTCCTTTATATACCCTTTGAAGTCAGCATTCCCATAGTAACAAAACACTTTGTTTATATGTATTTTTATTGATTAATCTCAGTGCACCTCTCATTGGTTTATTTTTTTAGCGGTCCTTTTAAATAAAACACAAACACAACATATGATTTATTCAAAGAATTCTTACACCATTAAATTAATTAATTGTTTGGAAAATATGCTACACATATTTATAACACCAAACAAATACTAAATCCAAAATTTTATTACAAGACAAAAATTGACGTTTTAGCAAAATCTAAAAAAAATTCTGGTTATTATATGAAGAAAATACGGATTTTAAATAATGTCATTATACAGGCACTTTTCTACGTAGAATTTAATAATGCAATTAACAATTTCTTTAGTAATTTGTTTCGCGGTAATAAGATAAACATGTATTTTTTTTAAAGGAAGTCATAGGTGGTTATGGCAATTTTGAAAAACTTATTTTTTTTTCTGATACAAAGCTATGTATGTATGTATCAAGTACGCAAAATAGGGTTTTAGGGGACGAATCGTAATTAATGACGAGGCGCCGTAGGAGCCGAGTCTTTAATGAGAGGAGTCATCTAAAACCTTTTGCGTACGTGGTGCATACAAGATTTTTTTGTTACTAATTAAAAAAATTTGGTACGCTAGTAACTAATTTTATTTTTACCTAAAATAACTGTTTTGCGTACTATTTTATTGAGTCCGGAAAAGATTCAAATGAGTCCGCAAAATAGCTATTTTTGGGAGCGTATACAAAAAAATATATTTTATTTGACACAAAAATGACGATATAGTAACTATTCAAATACCCAAATTCCCTTTATATGGAACATTATCCTACCTCCATTAGACCATCAAAAAAAAATTTCTAAGTAATTATGTCGACTGTTGACACATTTGTTTTTCTTATTTCTGGATTTTTTAAAATATGTAATAATTTTATTCTGAGGCGATCGCATTTGTGCGTTACTTCTAACGTATTGTATTTTTTTAATTTTTATAATTTTATCTATTTTTCAGTTTACAATACCCTACACATTTTAAGTGAAATTGTTTTTCCATGGTGAATTACTATCAAAGAAAATATTTATTTCATATTTTTTTAAGTATAATTATAAAAAAAATCTGTTACAAATATAATTGTATATGTACAGGGTGATTCACGAGGAATAATGAGCCTGACCAAATTCTCGATGCAACCAACATTACATTTGTCGCAAAGCAACTTGCGAAATGTAATGGTGGTTGCATCGAAAATTTAGTCAGGCTCATAATTCCTCGTGAATCACCTTGTATTTTTTATAAAAAAAAAAATCTTTTCAAAATTGCCATTGCCACCTACGAGTTCTATAAATACAAGTTTATCTTATTAAGGCTAAACAAATCTGTAACTAAAAAAATTGTTAATTGCATTATTAAATCCTACCTAAAAAGTGCCTGTATAATGTCTTTATTTCAAGTCCGTATCTTCTATAATGGCTATAATAACGGAGATACGAATTTTTTTAGATTTCGCTAAAATGTCAACTTTTGTTTGTAAGTCAAAAACAAAAGACGATAGCGGAATGCGGTTTTAACCAATATTATTTTCTCAAAAAATAAGCCTCAGGATCACTCATTTTTGGCTAAAACTCTTAGTTTCGGAGATTCTTCATTCGGACATCCAAAAAGCAGCTTTTTGTACCTACATAAAAACAAAACCAGCGTCTTTGTATGTCAATTCACATAAACTCCTTAATAAAATAGGTTAACTATACATACAAAAAAAAAAAAAAGATACAGAGAATCTCTGTTTAAGTAAACTTGGAATTTTCTCCTTTGTGAGTACGTTTTCACGTACTTCGTATTGTAATGCTGAAAGAATAAGAGCATCTATAGTTCCTAGCGAAGTAATTTAATGAGTCGTATGTTTAAAAAAAGTTAAGTGTATGTCTAATGATTAAAATAATATCCAAAAAAGTAATGAAAAAGACCAAAGTTTATGAAGTACTCGTAATTTACTTAAAAATTAATTTGTGTAATTTATTTTCTTTGTTATTATGTTTACAGTTCTGGTTCAGACATTATTATGGAGTAGAATATGCAAAATCACACACTAAATGTTGTCTTGTTTTTTACAAAAACAATTGATTATATATATTTTGTATAATTTTATCACAATATTCCTGCTGCTCGGCCTTGAACAATCGAACAAAACAGGATCCATAGCCTCAAAGTAAATACTTTGCATAATATATTTAATAAGAAATTGTAATATTCTTTGTTTATGACAGTTGTTAAGTCATGAATATATTCATACCGACGCCAGGATCACAAGACGTGGTATTTTATGCATACTAGAAACGTTCTTTTTTTATATAAGTTTGTCCTACATTCTTGATGTCTCTGTTTATTATACTTCTTGCATATATACAGCCCCGGTAATAAAATATTCCGTGCATTACACAAGTTGAAAGCGACGGATTCTCGAACACAATTGCAATCAAGCTCCCGGATTTAATTGCTAAAATATTCCTGCCAGTTCACCGTAAATTCCGAGTCGTAAACGCTCGTAAAACCCACTTTTCTCCTATAAACAATATTATGTGTTTTGACCGCATTCGACACACTAGCCAAAATAGAAATGATCACTCTGGAAGCAAAATGTACGAACATAAAACTACACCACCTGTCAATATATCACACTGAGAAACGGCTCGGAGAGTTAAGGCTAAAGGGGAACATGTTTTAGTTTGTTGCTAAAGCGGCAGATGGTTCTCTTTAACTATTCATCTTTTTTATAATTGGAAAAAAGTTTCGGGCATAAAATATTATTTGAAAACTCGCCAACGTAACACTTTTTTAATTTTTGTTTTTTTTTGAAAAAAATATTAAAAACAGATATAACAGAAAATATTTTTGAAAAAAACAAGGTAGGGCGACGAATCACCATTTTTACTGAAAAGAAAAGTGTTTTTATTTTTGAAATTCGATACAACTACCACTACCCAAGAATACGGTATTTTTAAATAAGGCAAACTCTTATACCAAATTTCCCGAGGTCAGTTTACATAATTTAATTACAAACAAATATTTGAATTCGCGATTAAGTTGACATGTGACAATAAAAAAAATCTGGAATGAAGTTCACCCTATTATTATTATTATTATTATTATTATTTTGAGGAACCAATAATTGGTCACAATATTGCGTAAGTGATTTTTTCTCTTAGAAAAAAGCTAGAAAAAATAAAACGTTACCTATTAGAAACGACCAAGAAGACTACGGAGAAAACTGCAAACAACCCCATTTGAATTCAAGTATTCTCAAAAAAAAAGTTAGAGATTTTGTAGCAAGTTTGAATGTAACAGAAGAGAAACGAGACTTTATCGAAAACGCTACTACGGAACAAAGTGGATCTGACAGTTGGTTTAATAAAAGAAAGTATAGAATCACCGTCTCATAAATAGGAAAAATAATTAAAAGAAGAAAAACCAGTTCTTGGGCTCCCTTAATTCGATCGTTTCTATACAGTGTCCCAGGTTTTGGGGCCGGCGCAAAATAAATATTTCTAATTAATTAAAAAAATTTTGCTAGTGCAAACGTTAGAGGATTATATAGACTTCAATTTGATGCTTTAATATTGTTCAACATTTTTAGCGTAAGTCAGTGGGACTTTAAAAAAAAATTGGAAAAAAAAATAATTAATTGGAATCTTTTCCATATGATAAAATTGCTTGATTTTTTCTAATGGTCACTATGAAAATTGGATAATGTAAAAGTTGATAGATTTAGGGTAATTAACATTTTAATATTGAAAATTGGGAATTCTGGAAATTTATGCCCAAGTTTGGGATGATGTGCTGCTAATGCATTGACAATAGAGTGGAGGATTCACAATAGAGCTTGGGTACGTCATAAATGTCATTGCAGAACTTTTTCTTTTCTCAAGAAATTCTGGCCTGATCACCAATTACCGCAAACCTCCCATAAATTATTCCAAGTTTCAGATTTTCAATATTAAAATGTTAATTATTCAAAACCTATCAACTTTATCATTATTCTATTTTCACAAATACCACAGACAAAATTCAAAGAATTTTATCATGTAGAAAATATTTTAGTTTCCTTTTCCTTTCAGTGTTCTTTTTTTGCAAAAAATAAAATCATCGAAGAAGCCATAAGAGATAAACCTCATTTTTGTCTAGACAAAAACGATAAATTGAAAAAACAACACGATTATTATTACCAGGTCCAAACTCAATTACGGGTCACCAATAAAAAAATTGTGATTTTATTTTATGGGCAGAACAAAATATTTCTATTGATCGCATTTTTCCGGATCCCAAGTTATGAGAAAAAAAATTTACCCAAGATAAAATATTTTTACCAAAAGGCCTTAGTACCAGAAATACTAGATCCTAGGCTATGCAAGTCAATGAAAATAAGGAAAACAGAAAAAGAATAGAAAAAAAATAGCGTTTTATTGATTCTAATTTTTTTTACATAGAAAAAAGTTATGACATTTATTTATTACATTCTGTTCCACTTTTGTATTTTTTTTATTTGAATGTAACTGAACTCTTCTCTCCTTCTCTGCCAAATTTTTGTTGCAAGTAATATTGCGACCCTGGTGCATACTCTAACAAAACGCGCATCTTTCACTTCCAGCTTTCAGCTATTTCAAGTTTTTAGGTATCCAGAGGGCGGCAAATTTTGTCAAAGTGAAATGAATATTCGCGTTTCATTAAAAACTAATAATAATTTTTTCAGTTTTTTGGTCGCATTCTATTCGTATCATCACAGTACGTCTTTCCCCTAAGCGTTTTTTTTTATATTATGAATATGTACTTATATAAAATTTGAATAAAAAAAAGTTAAATCATTTTTTTTCAAAAAAAGTGTTAAGTTGGCGAAAATTCTAAATGTCTTTAAAACTGAATCCAATTTTATGATTTAAAGTTGGATCAAAAACATCGCTAAAAGTAAATTTCAATATACTTGTCTTTGTCGCACACTTGGTTTAACTCTGTCGTCCCCTTTAGCCTTAATTTTCTACTTTAAATCTCCTGAAAAAAAAATAAAATTTATGAAAAACTGTGTAATTCAATTTCAGAGACCTCAAGATGGAAAACGTCATGCTGAATTCCTCTCAGACTCAGATAAAAATCGTAGATTTCGGGCTGAGCAACGTCTGGAGCAGCGAAAATCCTCTACGAACACACTGCGGGTCCCCGGAGTACGCCGCTCCGGAGCTTTTCATTGCCGGGAGAGAGTACGGACCGGAAGTGGACCTCTGGAGTCTGTTAGTGAATCAATCATCAAAATCCATTGCCGATTAAACGTGTCCTGTTTTCAAAAGCGTTTTTACGCACTCTACTTCCATACAAAATCCAACATTGGAGACTTACGTTTGCATTACAGGGGGATAATTTTCTACGGTATGGTAGTGGGACAACTGCCCTTTGTCGGGGGAAGGAAAAATCAACTATCATCGCAAGAACGCAGAAAACGACTCGTGGCACAAATCAACAAAGGGATAGGGTCTTCTCAACGCCAAGCTTTGGCCCCCTTATCGCCCGAATTTCGTACAATGTTAAATAAACTTCTAGCACCTGAACCGATGAAAAGGATAACAACGAAGGAACTTATCATCCATCCGTGGATCACGGAAAAAGGACGGAAATGCGTGCAAATTCATCCTCTTAAAGAGTTAGATGACGATACACGAGCTCAAGTTTGATATGATTAATTACACAGGGCGACAAAAAAAAAGTCATGTCATGATAACTTGACTAATTTTATATCATTTCGTTCGTCTCAGTGAGACAAATCAAATGCACAAAAAAAATTAAGTTCACACACTTTAAACAAAATAATTTTTTTCTAATTTAAATGAAATTAAAATACTTTAACTTTAAAAAATCATTACTCAATAACTATTAGGCCAATTTCCTTCAAATAAAGACCATTCTAAAGGGATGGCCTTGTCCTTTAGAATGATATAAAATTTGAAATTGAATATTGGCAAACTTTTCTTCGAACAGTGTTCGAAGAAGTTCGAATTAAATCGAAGTAATCTAAGAAAAACCCTACGAGTATTTTTTTTCTTTCATTATTACCATCGTGTAGAGCATCTCTTTATTAGTTGTAATCCAAATTTTCAAAAGAATATACCGATTAGTTTTTAAGATATGATTTTTTGAAGTTAAGGTTTGCTATTCAGGTTTTGCGCCATATAGGAGAAATGCATGTTAATCTTACTTAAAATTGCATTTTTATAAAAGTATTTGTTTTAAGACTCTTCTTTTGCTTAAAAATGATGAATTGCACCTTTTTTGTTCTAATTAGAATAAACAAAAACTGTTTGTTTACTTAAAACAAATAAATAGTACCTACGTACTAATTAAAGCAAATAAAGAGATTTTTTGTTGTAAAAATGACCACTGATCATTGAGCAAAGAGGATCTAGAAGTTTAAGGCACGAGCCTTAAATATAAGGGCAAATCTTTTTCACATCAAATCACTTTCCATTCAGATTTCGACTTGTTCACTTTGTTCTAGCTTTCTGAACTTTTTTTGAAAATGTTCTGAAGAAATGCTTTCTCATCACTTTCGAGTGATGTTAAATAAGTCACCTGATTTATTTTGTTGGTACATTCTACGATTACCTTCAGTTAGCTGGTAGGTAGTAGTTGTTGTGATAACAGTTGCACACGAAGCAACTGATTTATTGCATTCAACATCAGTGGAAAGTGATGAAAAAGCATTTGCTGAGAACATTTTCAAAAAAAAGTTCAGAAAGCTAGAACAAAGTGAACAAGTTGGAATCTGAATGGAAAGTGATTTAATTTGGAAAAGATTTGTTCTTATATCTAAAGCTACTGCTTTAAACTTCTAGATCCTTTTTGCTCAATGATCATTTTTAGAACAAAAATACTCTTTATTTGCCTTAATTAGTACGCAGACATTCTTTGTTTGTTTTAAGTAAAGAAACAGTTTTTTGTTTATTCTAATTAGAACAAAGAAGGTGCAATTGACCATCTTCAAGCAAAAGAAGAGTCTTAAAATAAATACTTTTATAAAAATGCAATTTTAAGTAAGATTAACATGCATTTCTCCTATATGGCGCAATACCTGAATAGCAAACCTTAACTTCAAAAAATCATATCTTAAAAACTACTCGGTATATTATTTAAAAAATTTGGATTCTTACTAATAAAAAGATGCTCTACACGATGGTAACAAAAAAATACTCGTAGGGTTTTTCTTAGATTACTTCGATTTACTTCAAACTTCTTCGAACACTGTTCGAAGAAAAGTTTGTCAATATTCAATTCCAAATTTTATATCATTCTAAAGGGCAAGGCCATCTCTTTAGAATGGTCTTTATTTGAAGGAAATCGGCGTAATAGTTATTGAGTAATGATTTTTTAAAGTTAAAGTATTTTAAATTCATTTAAATCAGACTTTTTGAAATTTTTTTAGTGCATTTGTTTTGTCTCACTAAGAGGAACAAAATGATATAAAATTTGTCAAGTTGTCACGACATGACTTTTTTTTGTCGCCCTGTGTTAGTTGATTACGATTTGTGTAATATTTTTTAGATGAGTAAAAAGTTGGGTGAGTTGTTTCAAGTAGACGAGAATGCGGTCACAACAGAATTACTTAAAACTCCCTACGGAAGATTAGGTGGAATGTATAATATTTTGTACTATAAACACATAAATGAACATTTTAATCCTGAACTTATTGCAACTACAATACAAAATTCAACGCCGGAAACAGTTTCTGTTAAACCAAAATCTGCTTCATTAGCAAAATCGCAACATACCCTTTATAACCAATGCATTGTTTTATTAAATAAAGTTTCTAAACAACAAACAGAAGCCAGATCAAAAACTGCAAATCCTGCACTAATGCTCACAAAAAATATCGCAAAACTTTCACGACCGAAAGCTGACCATTCAAGAATTCAATCAGCAAAACCAATTTATTCAAAAACAAATTCTATAGTAATTAACCGAAGGATTAAAGAAGATGCTGTCAAAACATCAAATTCGGCTAAAAAGTACAATCTTCTGTTTACATTTGAAAAATAAGTTTTTATTTGTGCTTTTTATAGAGCAACATCTTCAAAGCTCCAAATGAATGACACAAAACGACGTCCTGCGACCACAGGAACAACACGTCCTGTTTCAAAACCGATAAAACGTAGCAGGTAAATGTTTATGGGTTAATAATTTTTTTGAAAAATGAAAATTAGTGTGTCACCAGCAATGCCACCGATGTGCAAGTCAAGCAACCGAGAATTTCAACGCCGCCAAATATGCCTAAATCCAGCAGGAATGGGAGACGCGATACCCTTAAAAAAAGAACCCTCCAATGGTGGGTAAATAACCCCGCAAAGTATAAAAGTGTTAAACTGTTTTTTAGTTGCTTTGCAAAAACAGCGATCCAAGGATCCTCTAGTTAATGAGCCGATAGCGCGTTCCATTGCTGGATATTTGATAAAAAATGTTCCAGATTATATCTTTAACGTAAAATGGAATTTTCTTTAGACTGTGTTTGTTTAATATTTATTTTAGTTACAAACGATGCGGAAATAATGCAGATGTCGCATCTAAGTAGGGATTGTAAGTAAAACTTGATTTCCTACAGTGTGAAAAAATTGGTAAATAAAATTATTTTATATTATTTAATATTCCTTTACCCTTTTTTTATAAAATTTTAGAGAAAAAAATGCATGCCCATGTATTTCATTACCTTAACAAAATTTTTGTCATTTACTTTTAATTTTGTTACAAATAGCTAGTTTCTTCCATTTTTTATATTTATTTTTATTACTTCTAAACAAAGCAAAACACCCAAAGTGGTAAATTTAATGCTATAATAATAATAATAATAATAACTAATATTATACGGTAGGTATGTCCCCAGATTTTTTATTTTTTTTATTTTACGCCAACACTGCAAAAGAAAAACATTTTTTGCTTCACCTGAAACCAGTAAGTCTGTAACTTCAAAAGTTCATTATTTTCACTCAGTGGAAAGAAAATTTAATTTTTCTCTTGATTTTGAGCTTCTAATAACTAATGATACTATAGTCTACAAACAATAACATGTTTAATATACCTTTAATCGAATTATTATTTTTATGTTAACTTACCTTTAATTCAACAAAAATAATTGCTAAATTTTTCTATTAAGTACGTCAGATTTTTTGTTAAATACGATAATAATATTCCTGCTTTCTGCACAAATGCCTCCGATTTAATAAAATTTATTTAAATTCAAATTGTTGCTGAATTATTGCAAAATTATTACCATATGGGTCTAAATAGGTCGTAAAAACATTTCACTCGCATTTGAACTTTTTTTCTAAAAATTTAGGGAGCATGAATGAAAACAAGACGAGCGTTTTCATCAAGGTCTGAAGGGTTTTCAAAGATCGACACGAAGGTTTTTGGGATGAAAATATATTAGTAGATTTCTGTTGGATTGTTATAAAGAAAACTGATCCAAAAAAAGTAAAATAACTCATTTTTAATTTGTTCTTTGGCGGTTTTTGTATTTTTGTTTATTACATATTTCTTAAACGTAACGTGGTGAACTTTTTTAAATAGTTTTTTTTCGAACTTAGTGCCTCAAAATCTACAAGAAATTATAACTTTCAGCTAAGGTATAAAAATCGTGTAAACTAGCGTAATTTTTTTTCTGCGTTTTAAATCCCATCACATTGGCGTTTAATTTTTTTGACAACGATGTTGTTTTGACAGATGAGTTAACGCAACTTAAATAACAAAAATGTTTGTAAAAAAACATAATTTTAGTAAATGGCAAGTCAAAAAAACAGCCTAAAAAAACAGTCATTTTTAACAAAAACAATCATTATTCAATTAATGAATTAATTGTCAAAGTGACATCGTTGTCAAAAAAATAAAATCACCAATGTGATGGGACTTGCAAAGCAAAGAAAGATTAGTATTACAAGTCCAAAAGTAAGAAAAACATTAACTTTTCTTTCTACTGAGTCAGAATAATAAAGTTTTAATTACAGATTTGCTCGTTTCAGATAAAGCAAAAAGAACCCTTGCTGTTAAAGTGTTACTTTATCTACTCAAAAGAGTTTTTAAAGAAATAGTTTAACATCGGCTATAGAAAAAAGTATTTCCTTTATATTTTTGGGCGTAAAATCGAAGGTAAAAATTTTTTTCCTTTTAATTGGCTGTTATAAAATGTAATATTAAGTTCAGAATTTTGATTATAAAAGAAATAACTTGATAGAAATTGGCAAAATTCACAGTTTATTAAAGAATTCTGGCATAACACTAGTTCTACAATCTTGATTTTTGAAAACTGTAGATAAAGAACCTTAAAAGTCAAGTCAAGCTAAAAATGTTTTTCCTTTGCAGTTTTGGCGTAAAATAAAGGTAAAAATTTTTTCCTCTTGTAAACTTAATACGGGAACATACTGTATACTTGCAAAATACATTTCTTAAATAATTTATGTATTTGTAATTTGATAATTGAGCAAGCTTATTTATTATAATCACAATTTAATGTATACGTTATAATCTATGCTCATGGAAGTAATTTTTACAAAGACATTTTTCGGGTCCGGACCAACTTCCTAAATAAGGGTTTTTCGACATATTACCTGCTCTCCAACTAGTTAGTCTGAAACGCTATTACGAAAAAGCGCAGCTCGAGTACAAAGTTAGACTGGTAAATAGTCTTTCCCCGGGTGTACATTAGGCGCAAGCCTCGTAAAATTGTGTGAAACACTCTGTATTAGTTTATAAGACAAAAAGTTGTAAACAATTTTTCCGAAATTTTCCAATGATTAGATTAGTTCTTTGTACAATACTTTAAATAATCGTTAGTTTTAGAACAGACAAAATTATTAAAAATAAGAAGAGACTAAAAAAATGTTTATTACGTAAGTATTGTATGAAATACATCCCGTCTCATTTTCGTTCTTATACCTATAGTAAAAAAATTAATGCCAAGGGACATCCCTTGGTTGAGAAATAGCACCCAGTTTAATATATCTAGCAGTCTGTGATGCACTTTGAACTTGTGGTCCTACTGTTGAAGACACTGACGACCTTTGGCCTTCATTAGAGACTTGTGAGCCATCTCCTCTTAGTACTGCTATTGGCTTCCACGAATTTATGTAGTTCACTGCAAAAAATTAGTAATAAATTTTTCCAGTAAAAAAAAATAATTAATTTTTACTTTTGAACATTCTGACACAACCATCATCGCCACTTGACGCCAAAATCGTTCCTGTAACATTCCAACACACTCTCCAAACAGTAGATTCATGATCGTCAAATTGAGCAACAATTTGTGCATCTAATTTTGTAATAACATTTTGTAAATTAGGGTTGTCACTAAAAAAACCATGTTATTTAACTGAATTAACAAAAAAATAAAAAACTTACTAAACATGTGTTAAATTCACAATTTTAACATCTTTGGTAGCAATAGCTAAAACATGAAAACTGCGACCTAAGTTAGGAGAAAATGAGATATCATAAACGGGATCAGTAATGTTTGTGATGGCATCCATTTTGGTCCACCTTCTACTACTCTCACTATAAACGTAAATAAAAACTTTGACTCCATTAGCTGGATTTGGGTCATCGCTTCCAACAGCTAACATTAAAGGATGCATTCTGAAAAATTACATTTACAAACTATTTTATACTATTTCACAAAAAAATACTTTGATAAACTAGGATTCCAACTTAGGCAACTACACGGCAATTTACATTGAATTTCATATTGTAGGGTCCACTGACTCAAATTCAAAACATCGGGCGCTTCATAAATCCTTATAATTCCCTCAGCTGAACAAGTCGCCAATTGCAAACCCTGTGTTTTTGGTCCAAACTTCACATCAGTAACTGAAGTTCTTGAATCCACTAAATTTGTCCTGCGGACCCAATGCCTTGTACCCCTTTCGCCAGGACCGGGAGTTTCACCAACTTAAGTAATACTCTATACAAACTTATTTAAAAAAACGTTTCAAAAATACCAATTTCTTCCCAAACTGCAGCCGTCCTATCAAATGAACAAGTAGCCAAAACCTGGCCAAATTCTGGATGGGCCCACGTTACTTTCCAAACGGAACCACTGTGTGCTTTCCAGCTTGATGTTAACGTCCACTTGCCGTCGATATTTTGGTCCCATACCTACATTTTTTAAAATTATATGATGAAATACAAAATGAGAAATACTAACCTTAACGTATTGGTCGCTGGAACAAGTAGCCATTCTTTGGCCATAAAAATCATAAGCAACATCATGAATTAAGTCCTTGTGTTCAGCATTAATTTCCTGAGCTTCAAACATTTTCTTTTATTTCATGAAATAACTGATACAAACATAACCTTAAATTTTTAAAGCGTCAATTCTTGCGCACTAGTTTTGCGCAGAATGTCTATTTTGCGGTAGAATTTTCATATCTAAATCACAAACCACATACTTGGTCTAAGTTGTATGAAAATATTAATACAATTTCATTAACAAATTATATGACTATTTTTGTTCCCCCTAAAACTTACTAAACAAACAGAAATATTTTTTTCGTTTTATCAATTAGGTATAGATCAGGCCCATCATATTTAGACCCAGTAATGCCAGATTAGGGAATTTTTCCCTAGTTCTAGGGATTTTTCTAACAAAAAGGGAAAAAGGGATTTTTTTCAACTTTTTTTTTATAATCTAAGGATTTTTTACATTTTCAGTAAAAACATCAAGATTTTATAATTTCTTTCACACTGATGGCACAGTTTAAAAAACTGCAAAAATTTTTAGTGTGAATATTGTAACTTCGCCAAGTTAGAGCATTTGTAAACCCTGTTCATAAATTAAAGAAACACAACCTGTTGCATTATGTTGGTGAAAAAAATAAATCCCCTATGCAAGATTTTCACACTGTTAGGTTGGTTGCAAATTTGCGTCAGATTTGAAGTTTTTGACTTTCATGTCAAATTTCATCAAAATTCAGTTTTGAATATTTATTTATTCCGCACTAAAATGCCTCGAAAGCAAAGAAATTTGCTCAACGCAAAAATG
>NW_025401063.1:14683391-14694339 GCF_015345945.1 Tribolium madens | reverse complement strand
TTAATTTCTCGCAAAAATTATACATAGAAAATGGATAAATTCGATTTATAACTCTCGCGAAGTCTCAATATCTACAAAACTACCTACAAGATTACCCCAACCTAGATTTTCTATTGACTTTTTTTTTTGAACCTGCAGCTGAACATTCCTCCAATAATAATTGATCTGGCTGATTCTGATTCTTCATCAACTTGGTCAAGTTCAGATCATGATGAATCCAATAAAGAGAATTTCTTTTAGTTTTGCATTGTTCCACATTCAAGTTTTAGAAAAATCGGTTCTTTTCAGAACCATCAACTTATCACAAATAAAATAACGCTATCATCATAACAACAATGCAAATGGGACATTGAAACTTTTGCTGAAACCGTCGGGGTGAGAAGAAGTTGCTTCTGTGTCTGCCGGTGGTCCTTTTGAACCAATTTTCAATTCTCCGTGCTACAAATTTAAAACCTGAAAAACCAAAAACCGCAACGACGTATGTCGCCCAATACCATCTAAGATATTAAATCCATAYAAGACTTCTCTGAGTTCCGTTGGTCRACAAACTTTGTATAAAAGAAAACATAACCTTATTTTTTTGACACATACGTTCCCACTAGAAAATATAACTAGACAACGTTGCCGGTTGAATTTTTGAGTCTTATTGCCGGTTGGGTGTTTCTTTAATTTATGAACAGAGAATATATGAGTTTAGTTTAGTAACGCGGAAACCAAAAAAATATTTTCTGTAGTTACATGTGTAAAGACAAAAAAAAGAACAAGATAGGAAATGCACTATTGTCATATCAACAAGAAATTACTCCCTAGGATTTTGGGATATTCATCGTGAATAGGATGCCATTTCTGGTGACAAACAAAACATATCGTACAGTTGGAGACAAAATACTTGTACATACAACTTGTCAACTATGATTGACAGTAGCAAAATAATGTTAACAGTCCTAAAGCATACTTTACAATTTAATGTCACTCAAGTGACATTGACGACCAAAGTATTTTGTCTCCAACTGTAACTAGTATCAAAATTTAAGTTAAGTTACCTATCACCAGGTTGACAGAAAACGTCAACCGTCTACAACAAAGGGTAACCAACCCAAGGCATTCAAAATTACTTGTGAAAATTCTAGTTACCAAAAACATAAAAAACGTAATTTTAAGTTTAAATCCTCGGTGGTAATTTCTTGTTAACAAATCTGTAAAAGCCGTTTGCGTTTTTCGCGTTGCCATGTTTACTAATTATTACAATTCATTTAATGTTTTAGACGAATATTTAAAATTAATGAAATCCTATAATGTATAAGTATAAATAAAAATTAAGTAGGTATCTATATACACACATTTATTTGAATTTGTTTTAATTAACATGAATTTTATTTTTTTATTTCTTTAGTAAAATTTATTTTAATTTAATGTTGTATTATTTATTGATTTTTTGTTGTTTGGAGTTAACACATTTTTATGTTGTATTTATATTATATTACCTCAACAAAATAGACCTATGAAACAGTATCTTTTAATTTATTTAAGTAGTTTAGGGAATTCTAGGGAATTTGGAAGCAACAATCTAGAGACAAGCGCTTAATCTCATTTGGCATCACTGTTTAGACCGCACGCTATATATTTATTATTATGTAACAAAAGTAAGGTTATAGAAGCACAGAAAAGCTTAATGTAACTTGCTTAACCTCACTTTAACAACAAAAAAACAATTACAAGCATGTCTGTAGTAAAAAGAGTTCAGGTAAAATACAGTTGATCACAAAAATGCATAAAATTTATGTTTATGTTTACAGCAATGGGCCACTTTTGCAAGAATATGGCATTTGTATGATGCCGCTTGGCAGAACCCATTTCAATCTGCACATTTAATAAAAAAGTATTTAATGGGGTTATATAAACCAATTTATCATCCAATGAGTAATTAAAGAAAAAAGGTGTTTTCTTGAAATGATACATTACTTACGTTTCAGATGATTGTGGTGATCATGTAATTGTTATAAACACCAACGAAATCGCTATGCCTGAAGAAGAATGGAAAAAACGTGTTTACTTTCACCACACGGGCTATCCTGGTGGTGCATCTTGGACCTTAGCGTGGGAATTACACAGCAAGGACCCGAAATTAGTAAAAAATTATTTGACTTAGTTTAAATAGTATTTTAACATATTTGTTTAAGATTATCAAAAAAGCAATTTATAATAGTATGGATGGTAATTTGCAAAGGCGGCATACAATGGAAAGATTACATCTTTTTCCTGATGATAATGTACCAGCAGATTTGCTAAAGAACGTCTCTAATCAAATAAGACAAATCAGACCAATGCCAAAGAGACTAGACCATTATACTGCAGAAGAAATCAAGTCATTTCCAAAACTTATTAACTATCCAGACGATTACATTTTGAAATAATTTTTTGTCAACAACATAGATAATTATTGAATATAAAATAGTCACATATCTTATTTCAATGCTTAAAATCTTAAACATGCTATTTTTTAATAATATCGGGTAAAAGAAACACGTAATTTAAATATTGCGTAAAAATTTATTCAACACGTTTTAAGAAGTTAAATGCAAATCTTTAGAAACAGTATAAGCCACAACATGCATCATGGAATTTTTATTCAATTTGAAGTTTTCAATCGTCCTATTTCTCACATCTTCCCATGCATACAAATCCCTATACAGGGGACGCACAAATTTCATTCTTCCAACTTCATTAATCCATTTAAGAGTTGGTTCAACAATCTTCATCCAATGAGCTTTTAATCCAATTCTCAACCATCTGAATTTTATTTCAGAATTTTTCACTTTACTAAAATCAAACAACTTGTCAAGTTGTTCAAGTTTTGGAATAGACAAAGGTTTTCCACTCCATATTTCTTGCAAAAGGTAAATTATTTCATCCGCACCAAGATTCTTAATGTGAGTGGTTTCAATCGGACAGGCAACTTTTTCCTCCCAGTCTACAAACTGTTTCAGAATTTTGTTACAGTTGGTAGCAAGAGAAGTGTTATAGTTGGGAATCACTGGAGGCATTCCGGTACCATAAAGCCAAGTATCCCAATCAACTGATTTGATGTCTGCAAAATATTTTTCGAAAAATGATTTAAAATCGTTTGTATCAATCGATTTGTATTTGAATGTGTTGAAATACTCTCTAAGAAATGATTCAAATTGAGCTAAAATAATTATATAAGTTTTGGTTGAATAATTGTGGAAAGTATTACCAGGCCCGCCAACTACTTCTTCAAGATAACGCAAAAAAGTTTGACCTTTTTCATAGGGAACTACCGAAAATGCATCATCAGGGTGGACTCCTTTCAAATCAACAACCAATTTTGTCAAAGGGCTATTTTCGCCAAACAATTTGACCTAAAGATCGTAAAAATTATGCACTTTAGTCCAGTCAAATTAGACAAATCGGTGGAAAAAAATCCTAGAGTTGGAATTTTTTTTAAACGCTTTCTTTACACTTGGGTAGACATATATCAAAAGTCCCCGTAGGTGGGGGGCGAGCTCGAGGAGGGGGAGCGGGTTAAAGGTGTCTTTTTTTGTTTTTTTGCTTATATCTCGGAAATTATCACTCCTATAGGGTTTTATCTTCTTATCAAAATTGAAGCTTACAAAATTTCCTACAAAAATGGTGCTATTCATTTTTGTCGTAGGACTAAGCGTAGGCTTCAAAAGTTTGGAGTCTACATAAAATTGCATTAAAAATCCTTTGAAACACATTTCATTGGGATATGGTAAGTATTTATATGTGTAGAGCGTTCCTCAACTAAGCTGGTCTGCCTGAAAGGTGACTCGGGTGTAAACATTTAAACGGAGATATAAATAAAAATTTTGGATGAAAGAGAGAATCAATCTGTAAGGGGGTTAAATGTTTAAACAAAGATATAAACATAAAATTCTTTAGGGGTGTAAAGGAGCACTAAAATCAGATTTTTCGAAAATTATTAAATTTAGAAAATATGATTTTTAGAGAGTGTAGAAGTGCACTTTTCAAATTTATAAAGTAGAGTTTAAACGCTTAAAAACAAAATTAGAAACATGAAATTTCGAATTTTGAGAGTGCAGAAGTGCACTGAGACGACACTTTATGAAAATCAACATTTAATATTTATCCATAAACATAGCCCATGCGAAGAACGAGACTACTATAACTGAATTCTATACATAACATAGGTAATTATCTAGCTTTATAGATAATAAATAAATCATCTATTTATTAATATTGTAGTGAACAAGACTGTAAATCGGTTTTCAATGTTTACGTTGAAGACGAAGATGCAGCATATGAGGTCAACTCGGAAGACTTTATAGACTCTCTAATGAAGTGTTGCACCCAATAAATTCAATTTGCTTTCAGTTTTTTCAAATCACAAGATTAATTCTGTTTTAAATGCAGATAAAGCACATTTTTTTAAATGATGTTTTTTATCAGCCCTATAACTCGCTTACAGTTAGTCCTACAACAAAAATGCAAAGGACTATTTTTGTAGGAAATTTTATAGGCTTTAATTTTGATAAGGAGGCAAAAACCGTTAGGAGTAATAGTTTCCGAGATATAAGCAAAAAAACAAAAAAAGACACCTTTACCCCCTCCCCCTCCTCGAGCTCGCCCCCCACCTTCGGCGACTTTTGATATATGTCTACCCAAGAACAAAGAAAACGTTTTAAAAAAATTCCAACTCTCTAGGATTTTTTTCCACCGATCGCCCTATTTTTGTCTAATTTGACTGGGCTTATTTTATTTTTGGATAACAAAAAATTACCTCTTCTTTTAATTCACTCAGCCTGCAATAGGCATCAAAATCCTGATGCGCCGGTGACGTCAGCCTCGCTTTAATTTTCCGTTCAACGAAAACAGTAAACCCCTCATTCAACCAGAAATGTTCAAAATTGCGATTCGTGATTAAATTCCCTGTCCAGCTGTGTGCTATTTCATGTGCTACAACATTAGCCAAAGACCTGTCACCTGCTAGCAAAGTAGGAGTAACAAATGTCAAACAGGGATTTTCCATTCCTCCAAAAGCAAAACTCGGAGGAAGGACAAGTAAATCGTAAATGCCCCAAACATAGGGACCACAAATCTCCTCAGCTGTCTTAAGTTGGTGCTCAGTTTCCGCAAATTCGTAGGCACAATCTTCTATGATTTCTTTCTCGGCCCAAACGTGCGATCGGGGGCCGATTTTGCGCGATTCTAGAGCACCAACTGCTATGGCGATGAGGTATGCGGGCATAGGAACATCTTGGCTGAAATGGGAGCGTTTGAAGGGGCCGGAAATTTCAGTTTTGTTAGGTATGGCCGACATTAAAACAGTTAGATTTGAAGGGGCGGTAATCTGTTAAAAAACTTGTTTGATTTAGTCTAGTTTCAAGCCATAAACTTACTGTAGCTTTGTATTTTGTCTTAACTTCAGGAGTGTCCTGACATGGGAGGACAGACCTGGCATGAATTGCCTGAAAATAAATTTAGCAAAAATCTAAACCAAAAAATCAAATTTACCTGAAACTGGCTGAAAAGGTAGGGATGTTTTTTGCCGGCTGTTTGTTCAGGTGTCAACCATTGTAAACCACTTGCATTTGGGCTATTTTCATAAAAAATCGAAATTGTATAACTGAAAAAAACAATCCAGTATCGATATAAATTACTTTAAATTTATTACGAATCATTTCCTTGTTTGGGTAATTCGATTGAAAGTTTCGAACCAAACTCTTCTTGTGGTTCAGCTAATGAAAATTTCAGTTCTTGTTTAGTATTAGCATCAAGGATTTTAGATATTTTTATATCTTTTGCATCTAAAATCTGAACACAAAAATTTTACTAAAGACAAGGAACATTTCTGATGACATACCAGTTCAGTTGCGTTTTTCTTAATTTTAGTAACGTCTAGGTCCACATTGCCATGAAGAATTTTTTTTTCAAAATCAACGGTTAAATTAAGAAAAATATTTGTCACAGCAACATCCTCTGAAATGTAATAAATAATATTTGTTCCTCAAACTTCATTGGTTCATTACCTGGTCTAGAGTATGAACTGGGATCTCTTGGACTTAGGCCTTCTGCACCCATTTCCACTCCTGGCCTAAAAACGCAAACAGAAACAAATACAAAATAAATTGAATCGCATCAGTGTTTTATAATTAATTTTTCTCTTGTAAAACACAAAAAACTAAATGTCTTTTTGAAGGAATTATACCCTAGGGCAATATGTCTTTTCACAATTTAATTTGCCAGGAAACTTTACTTGTTTCCCAGTATACTGATGTGTATTCATAAGCTACTTCACTTGATATTTTCTCATATGATATTTAAAGGAGTGTTTATTTTTTGACATTGTCAAATTATTTGATTTATTTCAGGTGAAACATAAAACGTTTTATGAACCATGGCATTGATGTCTATGGCCACAAAGCCACGAAAACACTATTAACCCAGTAGCATATTTTATTTACCTTTAATAAATTTTCAATTCAACTTTGTTAACACAGTACTTTTTAAGAGCACGTTTGCAGGTCTACTATAAAACGACTAAACACTCCAAATTAGAAAGAATCATAGATTAGATTGTTGTTGAGTGGTTGGTGTTTTAATATAAGTATTTTTTAAACATTTTTATCTTACATGATAAACCTAACATCAGAGTCAATTAAACTTTGGTCGTGTTTTAATTGCTCTCAAAGACAGGTAAACAACTCGTTACAGAGAAAGTAATTACATAGATATAGGTATTGATTAACGAAATTGTTTGTTACCTTTTCTTATTTGTTACGAAAAAAAAAACACCTTGTAATCTTTAATTCTTCAACCTAACCTACATTTATAAAGGCCAATATTAAAGTGTAAATTCATTTAATCTTTCTTTGTAAAGAATCATGGAAAAATTACTCGAGTGGCAACTTTCAATAAAAGATTAGTTAAGTAGGTACTTAGTTATATAAAAAGGCCAATATGCATTACCGGAATTCTGTACCAGAAAAATGTGTCAAAAAATGAGAATGAGAACTCTGACTTACGTTATATTATTCTGATGTTATACCCTGTGGTTATTCGCCTCTCTAAACACTTTTGTAATCAGTGTTTTTGTGTTCGAATTTGCCACATACTCAGGTTATGTATGTATGGTCCAAGATTTATAGAATAAAAAGGTTGCCTCGGAACTTAGAGTGAGAGACTCTAAAGAGTTATATGGTGACGTCAGTGGAATGATACCAAAGAATTGATAGATAGAAGGAGAATTGGTGCCGCCATATTGGCAAGCTATGGGCAGTTGCAACTTGCAACTCGTAGTAAATTGCAGTCAACAATACACCTGTGCACCACAATAGAACTAAAAAAGGGGCGTTTTGGCACTAAATTTGTCACTGGAATCCAGTGTAACACAGAATTCTTTTTCTTTATATAGAAAGTTTAAATTTGTGACATATTTGACTCTAAAAAAATGCAAATGTAACATAGTTTTTTTTTTAAATAAAGATTTGAAATTAAATTTAGAACTAAGCTTTCAAAAAAAACGTCATTAAACAAATAAAACAATCACATTAAAACACAAAACTCTGTAAAATAGTGCTTCCTACAAATAAGCAATCAAGAGTTCATAAAAAAAGATATTTTGTCACACGATGTGCAATGTTATCACTAAATCATTTAATTCTGTTAAAAAGAAAATATTTAGAAAAAAAAATACTGTTACGTGTATCACAATTGTAATTATTAATAAAAAACAAAAAAATTATGTGTATAATGGGTAGGCAACTTTTAATTCAACAGAGAAAACATTGCCCACTTTTACTACCAGTTAAAATCTGCGCAGGTTGCAGACTGTCAGATTAAGGGGACCAACGTCCTGATTAAGCCAGGACATGTTTAGGTTTTTATTATCTTGTCCTGTTTTACATTTATGTCCTGATTTGTCTCGATTTAAGGACCAACACACCTAAGTGTGCAATTTTTTGAGATTTTCATTTGCAGCGAAAACAAAGTATCTTTCAAGTTAAATTCTTTTTTTTTATCGTCAATTTTGATTTTGAATTGTATGAAGTTGATCATCTTATGTCAGATTTCAGATTTGTTATTATTATTGTGTTGCATCTTGCATTATTTACCACATCTTCCTTTATAAATCTTGTGTGCTTCTAGCCTTATTATTAACTTTAGTACTCTATATCGCAAAAACTATACATCGCAGAGTATTTTAACCTGTTGCATTGTGTTCAGCGGGTAATTTTACGTCTAAAAAACTATATTTCAAGCGTTTTTCAACTCAAAAAATACGTAACTTGACCCAATAACGTTTTGTGTACTTTTTTGAGCCTTAAAGATCACTAAAAATGTAAAAAAAACATTACATGGATTAATTTTAAAGTTAAAATCTTTTTGGTCGATTTTTGGCACCCAGTCTATTTGGACTTCTTGGTGATAACCGTTTATGTTTGGTACCGTTGAAAAGAAAATTTAATTTTCTATTATATACAAAAAAGATCAATGTTCTACGATAAATAGTTATCGAGAAAATTTCTGAAAACAAATCAAAGAAAAAAATGAATAAAACTATAAATTAAAATATTGTATTATATAGTAGTATAGTATAAAGTATTAACAAAATAAATTTATATTTTTTTATCTATGTATACAGGGTGCGGTAATGGTAAACTAAGTTAATTTTAAACTAAACATCTGATTGTACTGATTACCCCCCTCTCAAAGTTTTCTAGTTGTTTATCGACTGCCATTATACTTATCCGTTTTTATAGTTCGCCTCAGTAATAGATATTAAAAAGGAGTATATTTTAGAATGGAAAGTCGAGTAATTGTGGGCCAAATTATCCACTGCATAAATCTTAACACCTTAGCAGTGATCGATAACGGTTTTGTTATCGTAGGACGTGACGGAAAGGTAATTTCTCGTACATTTTCAACCATTAACAGTTAACAAATCCTCTCCAAAATATTTTATTTTTATTTAGTTAAAAAACACATCTTTAGGTTAGGTACTATTTTCGTTTGTTATGCAACCAATAATACATTGCATCAATTTATTCTTATCCTCAGATTAAAGCAATTGGAAATGTCTCCGATTTGGAGTTAGTCAAAAAACAACTCAATCTTACTGGATATGAAACAACTACATTGAAAAAAACCCAATTACTTCTTCCCGGTTTCATAGACACTCATATTCACGCACCACAGTATCCTAATGCAGGATTAGGGTACGATAAGCCTCTACTTGAATGGCTAGACACCTACACTTACAAGTTAGAAAAACAGTACAAAGATTTGGAACTTAGCAAAAAAGTTTATGATGCTGTTGTGGTAAGATGATTTTTTTTCTCTTTTCTATGATAGGTATAAAAATGTAATGATTTGTGCAGAGAAAAACTTTAGACTACGGTACCACTACTGCATGTTATTTTGCTTCATTATATGATGATAGCTCTTTGATTTTGGCTAATTCTGTGACCAAGTATGGACAAAGAGCTTTTGTTGGAAAAGTGAATATGACTAAACTTGCACCTTCGGATTATATTGAAACAGCACAAGAATCGATTGACAACACTTTGAAATTTATTAAAAATGTTAGGGCTATTGGTAACCCTTTAGTTCAACCGATTATTACTCCAAGATTTGCATTAAGTGTCGATATGGACCTCATGAAAAAATTAAGTGACATTGCAAAGGAATACAATCTTAACATTCAAGTAAGTTAAAACTACTGCATAGTTGGAAAGCTATAAAAATAATTTTTAGTCACATATTTCTGAAAATAAAGACGAGGTAAAAATGGTACACGAATCGTATAAGGATTCATACGCCAGTGTTTATCATACTGCTAAGCTTTTAACAACAAAGGTAATTACAATAAATACGAGAAAACGCATTAAAATTGGAAAATCAGACAGTTTTAGCTCACGGTATTTATTTGAGTGAAGATGAAATGAAACTACTTAATAAAACCGGGACTTCAATTTCCCATTGTCCTGAATCAAATGTTTACTTAGGATCGGGAATTTGCAATGTTAGAAAATTATGGGAGCTTGGGATTAACGTTGCTTTGGGAACTGGTAATTATTTCAACCCGAATATTAATCTACATATTAAAGAGAAACATGTTATTTAAGACGTATCTGGAGGAGCATCACCTTCAATTATAAATGCCATGAGATCTGCTATTAGTGCGTCTACAAATCTTTCATTTATGAAATCGGAATACAATAAAAAACTCACTTATGTTGATGCTTTTTATATGGCAACATTAGGTGGAGCTAAAGGTGAGTAGACTTCTATTACAATAACGCAATTAATATGTTTATTACAGCTTTGGCTTTAGATAGCGAAATCGGTAATTTTGAAGTTACGAAAAGTTTTGATGCGATTATCGTTGATTTAAACGTCGAACATGCTTCAGCGGATTTATTATCTAAATGTACTCCACAAGAATTATTACAAAAGTTGGTGTTTTTGGGCGACGACAGAAATGTCATAAAAGTCTTTGTTAATGGAAAAATTGTTAAAGAAACTAAAGATAGTGCTCAATGAACCCTGTATTATAAGATGCTTTGTACATATGATTTGTTGAACCTAACATTTATAACACAATATAGAATTCTGCACAGTTGCTGCATGTTTGAAAGTATGACAAAAGGTGGCACCACCACTATTAAATTTCATGGCCTACTTCATCTGTCTTCCGCTGCGCTCCATACGGCCGTAACATAACGAGCCAAAAGTCAATTCTCTTAACCTCAAAAATATCGTCGAAATCGTCCGGTAAGTAGTGCCATCTACTTGGTTAACTGAAAACTTTTTAATTCATATTTTGACAGTTCTAAATTAGAAATTACCTGCACCTCATTCAAAATTCCTTCTTTTTAAATTAATTTGTTACTGAAACGTTTGTCGAAGACTGAAACGACAAATTTGGTCGGCCAAATGCGTG
>NW_025401063.1:14519357-14683141 GCF_015345945.1 Tribolium madens | reverse complement strand
GCACGAGCTGCTATATCGCTAAGTATTTCAAATAAAGTATCTTTTTCTCTACAAACAAAACATTTCTTGCCGATCTTTGAACTTTTTAAAAGAATGATTGAAAATTTGACAAAAATTGTCAAATTTGAAATATCTATAGTCTTTAAGTTATCAAGTAGATGACGCTTGTTACCGGACGATTTTTTGAGGTTAGTAGAATTCAACGCATTAATATAAAATCGACAGTATGTTACGGCCGTATGGAGCGCAGCGGAAGACAGATGAAGTTGGCCATGTAAATTTACGAGGCCGTCTACGCTTTTTGATTCAGACGGCTTTGTAAATTTAATTTGAAAACAAGGATTGACACTAAACTTTATAAAGTTTTTAAAGTGGTAAGTAATAATAAGTTTTCAATGAAAAGTTGGAGTAGAAAGCAAATATTTATTAAATGCGATGAAATTAAAAAAGTTGCTTTTTCAGCAAGTCATGTAGGTATTTTTGAAATGGTATTTTGGTTTTCGTAAAATGTCCACCAACTTAACAATGATAAAAACCATTTTATAGTTGCCTATCAATTAATCTCACGAATATGAAATAAAATACAGGGTGTTATGTAAATAGACCAAAATCTCTCGAGGAATTCTTTCTTCAAGCATGACTGTTAGCGATAAAACGTATTTTCTTTTTTAAATGTTTACATTTGCAAATTTCAGCTTTTTGAATGTGACCAATGAAAAGGAAATAAAACAGCATTTTTTGAAGTAAAATAGATTACAAACATTTGTTTTGTGTGTAACAACATCTGCGTTACAACTGGACCTTACTGACACTTAAAAAACCAAGAACGTCCACTATTTTTTTATATAAAAAAATTAAAAGTGAAATGAAAAATTTTATTAAAATACGAAATTTCAAAAGAAACGAAACCTAAATTCTGAACTAAGTACAAGTACAAGTAAATGGAGTTGTATGTACAGTTGCGGAACTAAAATTTCGGGCAGTATTGTCATTTTCATAAGGTAAACTCTGAAACAACCTTTATATTAATAACCTCATTTTTTACTCTTGTCATCTTTATGTCATTTTGACTTACCTATTTGCTTTCAAAAATAACGTCACCGACAGAAAAGTTTAATTGTCAAATGTTAGTGATGATAGTAATAGGTAGTTTACAGTGTAAAGTAAAGTGACAGAAAAATACTGTCCGAAATTTTAATTTCGCAACTGTACCTACGTTCCTATAAACCTTACGGTTTTTTTAAGATTCACAGGTTCCTATTATTACACGACAGTAATGATTACGGAAATGTTAAATTAATCTGTTACAAATGGAAAGTTAAGTTAGTGCAAAGAATTTTGACACCACAAAATATGCGAAAAATTTGTCTCTACGTTCGATGTAGTTCTCGAAAATCGACATTTTTGTCGATTCTCCAATTAACTTTATTTGGCGAAAATGGCCTTCACAAAATCGAAATTTGAATTTGCCGGGTTAGCGTTACTCAGAAGTCATTGTTGCCAACAGCTAAAAGCCCTTGCAATGATTGTGTTTTCTGAATGTTTTTTGAAAATAAATGTTAATTTTTTAATAAAACACATCAATCATTGAATAAAGATGCTTTTCAAGCTAATGTAAAATTTGCTTACATTATTAGAGTGGTAAGTCATGTGAAATTCTCTGTTGGCAACAATGAGTTCTTAGTAACTCACTCGGCAAATTCAAATTTCAGCTTAGACGACGATGTGGCGGAGTTTTGATGGAATTTTGTGCCAACTTAAAAATTTTATTTAATCTGTCATCTGTTTCTGCAATGAAGTAGAGAACAAAAACGCTTGCAAATACTTATATTTACATTGACTTGTCAAATTGACAAAAATGGAAAACTGATATTGTCAAAATATGGTTTCCTTATTTGGATAGTTTTAAGCCTGGCACCAGAGGTCAGCTACTTTGCTGAGCTTCTCCTATAGTAATAATACGAATAAATAATTTTAATAATGTAATAAGAACATAATATTTTATGGTGTAAAAATCTATGACCACGAATTTTAAAACTCTTGTCGTCTTAATATGTAGTTATAATTTTATTAACACCTTTAGTTATAATTCCCATAAGAATGATAAGTGGTTTCAAAGATTGAATCTGTCAGTATTCTGAACTGACATTTGTGCAGGCTGATTGATCACCTGAGATTTGCGCCAAGCGAAAAGTAATTAACCAGAAGAAAACATTTGTAATACAGTTTCGTAGAAAAGCGAAATCAATTTCATAATCACAAGTGTCTACAAGTTGTCAGCGCTCAAATGAATTTTATTTCTTAGGGATAAATATGCAAAATGACTTATTTCGTCTCGACTCCAGCCGCCTACTCGACCAAAAACTTTGTAACACATTGTTATTGCTTGCAAATCGCCTACATTAATCTGTCGGACACGTGATACTGTCTCTACTGTCTCAGTAAGCATTTTCGCATTATAGCCATCTAAAATGGACGGTGTTATGTAGACAAGCTTCCATAAAAAGTGCTTTTTGCAAGCTCCAGAACGGATTCACTCAAATCACAGCAGCAGACGTGAAACCTTTTAATTTCACATTTGTAAATTTGTTTCGTAATTAGAATAATATTAAAATGTTACTGGTGCAATACCACTTTAAAGAATCATAAATACTCTACACAAATTAACGCAGTTTTTTTTAAGTATTTCATTGTCCATTTTTAGTATTGTAATCGGCTGAAATTTGACCTACCCAGATTTTTACATTTCTTGACGAATTATAGCTTCAAGACACCAAAAAAGTTGGTTTGGGTCATTGACGATAAGAGTAAGAAACTTGAAATTTGGTATGTAAGTAGCAAGAGGACGTAGCACGAAACAATTGGTAAAAATCGGTTGCACCGTTCGGCCGCAAAGACCAAAAATCAAAATTACACTGTTGAAGATACTATAAATAAATTCATGGGGATAAATTTTTTTTAGAATCATGAAATATACCTTATTAAACAGTAAAATGTGATAAAATAATAATAATAATAATAATAATAATAACTCGAACTCGCGGCAAATATGATCTACTTCGTGTGTAATCCGGCAGGTGGCACTAACGCAAACGTTAGGTTTGCTACTGGGATTTCCAACACCGTAAGGATGTTTTCTAAATAAGTTGGATAAGGAAAGTTGTGTGATGTTTGCATCAGATTTTTTTTAATTATTTTTTGGTGGGGACAGTGTGAATCAAGGACACGCCATAATCTCCGTCTGTTTTTGATATTTGACAGTTTCTGGTTTTGAAATAGGAACAACGTGATAAACTAGAATTTATTCTTTGCAAAAAAACAACACAAAATTATAAAAGATGCTCGAAATGCACCAGCTTCAAAATTTAGTTTTTCAGTTAAAAATTTGAGCAAAATAAAATTCTAACAAAGTTAAGGTCCAAACGTGGTAGGCCATCTAAATGGCGTTTGATTTTTGACATTTCAGAAATGTCAAAGAAAATATTGTGTGAATCTGATCTAAAATCGTTGAAATGACGCAGTGTACTCCCCCAGAAGTAAGAGAAACTGCTACAAAAGCAATTCAATACTAATTTAGCAAAATATGCGTAACTTGACAATTTGAAAGTAAAAATTCCCGGTATTTTTGTAGTTTTAACGTTGGCTATCCTGCATATTAGTCATAAAAGGGTCAATTTTGTGTCGTTTGCGTATAAAATAAATTTTTAATATACAGGGTGAATATAAAGTATGGAACCAAGCAGTTTTTTTTTTTCAAATCATTTGTCTTCAGAAAATAATAATTAATATAAATTAACGTAATATAAAAATTGAGATCGTATTTTGAGGACGAAATTGTGTCTTGTTTTTCAGTTATGCGATTTTTTTTATCAAAATTGCAATTTATGTAAAAAAAAGTTTTTGAAAAAATTATATATGAGTAGATAGTTGTAATCCTTAGATCATAACCTTTATGAGAAAAATAGTTTTATAGTGGGTTGCTATTTAAAAAAACATTTTTTTGTAGAACTCAAGAACAAAAGAAAACTTCAATGTTTTCTTGATAAAACATCACATCTTTAAAATACATTATCGTTCATCAATTAGTTTTTCCTAACAATAAGTAGTTAAAGCAAAAAACGTTTGGTTCCATACTTTTTATTCACCTGATAGTACTTAAAAAGGCTATATGGTAGGTACTCGTATAACAAAATCAATCTTTTTTTTAGTGAAAAACATATCTAATATCTAACGCTTATAGTTGTATTTTTGTTGTTCGGGGGTGGGCGTTGCGGAGTGCGAGTTTCTATGTGCCTGCGGGGGCGGTGAACCCCCTAATCCTCTCTTCCCTTGGATATGGACCTAACTGCGATGTAAAATTAAAATAATACAAAATTGTAGATTTATAATATTCAGTATTTTTGTAGTTTTACAGTGAATAACGACTCACTAAACTTTTGTCGCAAATTCTCGGAGAAAACATCAGATATGATTTAACTACCATATTGGATTTTCCGTCCGCCATTAAGGACATCCGGCACTGAAAGTCTTGTCATATCTGCTCGTCCCAATATTGGTGTTATTAGATCAGCACGTGCGAGTTATAGCCTCCTTTTCGCGAGAATTTGGAAGAATTCGCGAAATGTGTCCGAGTAATGATATAATTTAATGTGCATGTCAGTAATCCACTACCTGGGTGGTCCACGGCAAATTGGCCAAGTCGTTCAAATGAATCGCAACTGGCAAACCAGTAATTGCGGTTGTAGTAATGACCTGGCCGGTTATGGGTACCATCCGCAAAAAAGCGTGTTGCACATACCTGTAATTATTTTTCGGTTGCAGTATTTTTAATTATGTGCTAATAAACACCAATTATCAAATCGCCATCGGGGAGATTTTTATTTAATTACAAACGGATGTGATCTCGAATTGTTATTTATGTTTATGGTTTGTAAAACATTTTATGGACGAGTCTTTCACTACGATTCTACTAACAAATCATTTTGTTTAGGTTTATGTCTTTATTATAAAAATATTCGGTGCTTCTAACTGGTTAATGACTCTTGCGGGTGAATTATTATGATTTATTGCGATGTTATTGCATAAATAACGAGTCGTCGTTGTTTAAATTTTAATTTGTTGCTTGGAAGATCCAACTTTTGAGTCATGGCGTGATTTATTCGGTTTTTGCCAACCAACAACGTTAAATGACACTGATTTATGTCTCTTTTATGGCAATTACTTGATTGGAACAAGAGCCCCAACAAGCGATTCTACTATATAAAAGCAACAGATGGCGCACTGTTTTACAAAACAACGGCAATACGACTGTATTTCCAAAATAATTGAATGTTTTAGCTAAAACTTTTTTTTTCCTAGTCAATAAATGTCAATAATATACGAGTAGTAGGTATCAGAAGTTACAAAAATAAACAATAAATAATTGCTGTTATATGATGACAGATAACTTAGAAAAGTAGATAACATATTCATGCGCTATATTGTTCAGTTTGGCTTAAAATTGAGCCAAATCGATTGAAAACATCACAGATTGCTTTATTTCAGCCTAAAATTAAGATTGAAGCAATTATTTTTATAAAATAAGTAAATTTTGAATTAATTCTGTATTAAAATCGAGCAAAATTAAATTAAAAATAACTCAAATTGCTTTATTTTTGAAGAAAACTCTTATTTAAACTCAGATTGATTTTCGGCTTAAAATTGAGCCAAATCGATTTAAAATATCACAAATTGCTTTATTTTAGCCTAAAATTGAGATTGAAGAAATTATTTTTATTTTTTATTTTTATAAAACACGTTAATTTAGAATGAATTCTGTACTAAAATCGAGCAAAATTAGGTTGAAAATAGCTATTTGCTTTGTTTTGGAAGAAAACTCTTATTCAAGCTATTATTTTGTCGAAATACTTATACAGGGTGTTCGGTGTCAATCGCGAACATATTGATTTGTTTATTTTTGCTGATTCCTGCTCGCCACAACCTACAAGTAAGGTAATGGTACATACCTATTGAAAGATAAAATTATTTCGCGTCAAATAATTCGAAAAATTAGAATAAAAACGGTATTTTTACTCTAAAATAAAAAAAGTTTTTTTACAATTTAGTTGGAGTTAAATAAAAGTTTTTACCAGACGTAATACCGTAAAGTTTCATTTTCCGGACTCAAATCATTAACTTAAACATGAGTATTACGATGCAGTATGAAAAAAAAAAGAACACTTTATTACTCCAACGCAGAAAGGGCTTCTATGGTCAAAACATACACTACTCCTAAAAATTAAAAGAACAAAAAAATCTTCTAAATTTTTTGGTGATTTTTGAAAGGCTGTAACTCATCGAAAAATGGTTGTATCTAGATTAAAAAAAATATTTTGAAGTTTAAAGTTTCTACTTTTGAGATCTTGTGACAAATTGTTTTTTGTGCTATGGTTATCTCGTAATCCAATGTAGTAACGCGAGACAAAAAATTCTAAATTTGTTGGTTTTTGCTTTTGGTAGGGAATTTTTTTTAGTTAAGTCAATGCATAGGCCGAATAGTATGTTCGTTCGCTTTTAATATGCTTTTTTCATCTTTTTACATCAATTTTTCGCTGAAATATCTGTCTTAAATGAAAAAGGATTCTTTTGTCTTTGATCATCGATTTCTCAGCATCCAATGACCACACAGAGAACGTAAGGGTAATGTCAAAAACTGGAATAAATGTCGTTCAAAATTATGATTTTTGGAAGAATATATTTTTTTTTCTTCAATCTAAACAGTGATTTGAAGAAAAGAGAAAAAAGTAACTTTCTGCGTTGTTTTAGTAAATCTACCGCGTATTCACTAATATTGATGAGAAAACTAATGTTTTTAGGTGTTTTTACAGCTTAATGTATCCCCCATAGCCCTGTTAATTTTTAAATCGATAACCGTTTTCTCGGACCGATTGATCAAAGTTTTGCAAACGAATTAAAGAAACAATTGCACATATTGTTTCTGAACATTGCCTAATCTTCATCAAAATGAAAAAAATATTTTTTTTTCATTATTTTATTTTATTTTTATTTTATCATCAAATTGGCCAAATACGTAAGAATCGCATTCAACATGATTTCCCTATGTTCAAGACCGGGCACTCGGTATAAACGGTTAAAGTAGCTTTTTTGTGTCAAATAGGTATGAGATTATTAGAAACATTTCACAGTTTCACACGGTGGAATCACGATTTGTTTACTTATAAATGAATTATTTAATAGTTTAATTATTTCTACAAAAAAGCCTAGAAAAAAGCGAAATAACAAAATTAAAATCAATATGCCACTGTGGTGTAACACGAATCGCCCATGAGCGTGGATGGACAAATGACAAATTATGTCAAAATCAAAAAGAACAAGATGGTCATTTAATCTCTAGGAGTAGCAATATCTGAACGACTCAATTTGAAATATTTTTACATGTTGAACTCACGATTTAATTATCAACAGCTATAAACGAATTAAATTATGCTTATTAAAAAAAAAACTCAAACAAAGCGAAATAACAAAATTATTAGGTACAAAATATTTAACCGGTGCCACTGTAGTGTAACACGAGTCGCCCATGTGCATCGATGACAGATAGCTAAGTAGAAATATGACCGTTCAACGTTAAAAAATAAACAAAATCAAGATGTTCATTTTTTTGTGATTCTCTTGAAGATAAAATAATATTTATACACAGGCTGCAATAATTTCGTAACATTTAAAGACGTTACGATACTTTTTTGATTAAAGTTGAACAGTTTTTTGTTATTAATCGTTTACTTGTCTTAGATGACATGAATAAAAATGTCCTTTCTACAGCCTACTTAATTTAATTTAATTTTCAAATTACCTAAAATCAAACATTAGCGATAAATAATAGTAAGTGAGCTTGTTGAAAAACAATTTAATGAGGAATCTAAAAATAATAAAATATACACGGTGTTCCATTTAAAAAACTGAAATTGATGGCACTGCCGGTGAAACAGGAAGCAGCATGGATTAAGCATCTAAGCCAAATAATATACAGGTGCGCCAGAACTCGCGCACCAGAGAAAATTTTCAAGTAACATAGCTTACCAGAACCATGGAAAAAATGTTTAAAAAATTCTATCTGTCAAAAAATTTTGACATTTATTTTTTGACATTTGACATTTTTTATGTATATTTAATGATACCGATCATCTTGTATATGTTTTTTAATAATTATTTAGTAAAGCTACAAAAATTGTGCCAATAAAAGCCACAAATAACATTAAACAGAGTTGCAATTCAGGATACAGCTTTCTTGTTTCCTCTTCTAATAGCCTGTAGCGAAAAAACTTGGAAAATTATTTTTCCAACAGAAATAAATAAAGTCAAAGTGCAAAATTTAAACTCTCATAACTTCATAATTTTTATAGATAGAATTTTTTTAACATTTCTTACATGTTTCTGGTATCTTATCTTGCATTTTTCTCTGGGGTGCGAGTTCTGGCGCACCTGTAGATGACAAAAAATTCTTCAACTTTGTTCTAAGAAATATTGTCATATCTTTAAAAATACTGAAGTTATGGCTTGAGGTATTTTTCATAATCCAGCCTGTACTCGTATTATTCAAAGTAGACGATATTTTTGTGCTTTGCCCAGTTGTCTTTTATGCTTCAATCACTGGACTTAGCACAAAAAAACTTACTCCTACTCTTAATGACATAATCTACTCTTAAAAAAAAGTAATTTTAATTTTTATTGTTATTACATACCTATAGCTACAATTAGGTAGGTGTAAAAAAATGATAAAATTACTGCTGATAGATTTTAAACCTGTCTATACCAGTGCAAATTTTGAAATAATTCTGTCTTTAGAAAATGTCTATAACTGCTTCCAAACACTTTGTATGTTTTGGCAAAATAATTATAAATATTTTACCTATAGGTAATAAGTACTATTATGAAACTAGTCACTGTGTATTAATTAGAACATTATGGTTTAGCCTGAGCCTTATACAGGTAATAAAATCACGAGCATATCTCATTATTGGTCCGTTCTGGTTGATCTACATTCGATTTGGATTTACCCAATAATAAGGATTTAACAGAAGTGGAAAAAACTAGCTCCGATGATAGGATTACTGAGAAAACATGGCGTTCGCATCGAATTCTAAATCAATGATTTAAAAAGCATTAAGTCGACTAAAAGAACACTAGTATTACTACGTTGTTTGAAACAAGTCCGAGACTAATCGTTTGACGTGTTGGCGTTACAAATGATGTCAAGAGTAACGAGTTAACTTGAGATTTTGTTAGTGCTAGTCATTGGAAAGGAAAAAAAATAAATAAATTGATCGTGAGAAAAAAATTCTGACATGACTTCTCGAAAATATATAAAATTGTTTATAGAACTATTGTCTGCACACAATTAACGGAAGAGGATGTTTTAGATAAAAAATCTAATCACTTTGTTAAACGGTTTTCCGCGAAAACTCATCAGTTACCACGTTACCGTTATCAGTGCGGTAGAGCTTAATTACCCAAGAGTGCCCAAGAGTTTTTCTCAGTAACAATGATTGTCAGCGTCTCCAAAAAAAAATTAAATACAACTAATGGAATAATTATGAAAACGTAACAAACTTGGCTACAGATAACTGTGAGGTTATTTTTTTCTTGTTGTGTTATGTTATTACTTACTAGTATTACATTTTAAATCAATTATTTCACATGTCTTTGAGGTTAACATGAAACTATAAATTTGTGTAGATAATTTATTTTTCATGTATAAATTTATCGGATTAGTTTGATATTTATTACGACCTCTAGGGAATGTGATACAGTTATTATGTACCTAATTTATATTAGATTTAGCTCGTTTCAGGCAACTGAACACAAAGTTTACGTTTCTCCATAACAAGCTATCATATTTGTAAAATATTGCACATGTTCTGTTTTTATGCGATGTTGTTTAGATAGAAGAGTAACCATCTAAAAATTATAGAAACTAAAATATTTTATTTATGATTTACACAGCAAAAAGTTTGGTAGGTACCAACTAATTTTTTTATTTCAGCAAAAAGTTTTGTTCTAAAAGTTCTAAAAACTAATTCTTGTAATAGCTACATATTATAAAAACGCCCCAAGACATTATATTTAATTACTTTTAAGGACGTTATAATACTTTATTTTTGCTATTGTATTCTTTACACAGCCTACTTTATATAATTTAATTTTGAAATTGCCTAAAATTAAAAGTTGTGATAAATTATAGTAAGTAAGCTTGTTGGAAAGACAATTTAATGAGGAATCCAAAAATAATAAAATATACGGGGTGTTACATTTAAAAAACTGAAATTAATGTCACTTCCGGTGAAACAGAAAGCAGTATTAATTGAGCATCTATGTCAAACCATAGATGACAAGAAACTGTTCAACTTTGTTCCAAGAAATATTGTAATATTTTAAAAAATAATGGAGTTATGACTTGGGGCATTTCTTATAATACAGCCTGTATGTATTTTGTTTTAAGAAAGGCGTAATATGATAATGTTTTGATAATTTTGACTTTGATTTTGCACCAATCTTTGTTGCTATAGAGTCCACGAGTGGGATTTCTTAATTGTCAATTTCTTAATGTGTCAGAACTCGCGTAAAAAAATTTAAGTAAGACACCAGGAACATGGAAAAAATAATTAAAAAATCATCTCTTTCTAAAAATTTTGATATAAATTTTTTGACATTTGACATTTTTTTATGTCTATTTAATGATGCTGATGATCTTGTATATGATTTTTTATAATTACTTAGTAAAGGTACAAAAATTAAGCCAATAAAAGCCACAAACAAAAATAAAACAAAGTTACAATGTAGGATACAGGATGTAGGATACAGCGTCCTTGTTTCTTCTTCTAATAGCTTTTAACAAAAAAAAATGCAAAGTTATTTTTCCAAGAGAAATAAATAGTGTCAAAGTGCAAAATTTAAACTCTCATAATTTAGAAATTTTTATAGATAGAATTTTTTTATGTTCTTGGTATATTACCTTGTATGGCATTTTTCTCTGGGGCGCGAGTTCCGGCGCACCCTGTATAAAACAAAATTATTCACCCATCACTTCTCAGATCTTTTGTGTGACATATGTTTCGCACACGTGATTGAGTGATACTTGATACATAAACATCTTAGTCCTTAATATTTTAATATTTAATTATGTGTTACTCGAACGATTTCATCTATTTATACTCTGTAAGAGAAATAAAAAGGCATCTACATATTACTTGAATGTCAGTCGATTCAATTTTTTTCGAAATCATTAAAACTTGAGTGAATTCACCGTAAAGTATGTAACAGTACCATTTCATGGTAGAGATTTGTAAACTGGTAAGATATATCGAGAGATTAAGATAATTTGTAACCGAGTCATCTTTGGGTCTGAAAACGTATGTCTGTTATTGAACTAACTACACGTGAAACGTTAAATAAAATGACAAGTTGAAAGGTAAAATGGGCTGGAACTGGTCGCGGACGTATAATAATAGGACCGTTCTTTTTTGAAAGTAAATCAAAAATTTAGTTATTAAAATCATCATCTTTTTGATCATGCCATTTCACCTTTATCACTTGTCATTTTATTTGACGTCTCAGACATACGTTTTTGGATCCAAAGATGACTCGATTACAAATTATCTTGATCTCTCGATACCTATCGATTTACAACTTGATAGTTTGATGTCATCAATGTAGGTTGATAGTTGTATACCTACTTATTTCTAAAACATAGCGCACAATATGTATAATAAAACAGAAGAGAACTGTCCTTTCATATTTATTGATCGTACTTTGTATTAAATAAAATTAAATAAAATTTTTCTAATTCTTTTAGAAATTATCAAGACTACGGTATAAGTATTTTCTGGTGACTAATAAAAAGTAGAAACAAGATCTAATGCTTCTAATAATTCTAATGTTGTAAAAATAAATATATTTTTTTGCTTGTAGAAGTAAGAATCTTTTTACGTTTGAGTAAATAAACGATTAGCTTCGCTTTCGCTTCGCCGATAGCAAATGGATCGTATTCTCATGATTGATTACCAATTACCATCCAATTATAAGTCCACATAGTTACTTGAAATTACCCGGTAGTGTATGTACCAGCTGCAATCGTAATCAAACACTTCGAGGAATTTCTTATTAACCATCACGAAATCACTTTTGCGAATAATTCTTCGAAGGCATTGATGAAGTCGTTATCGCAAGAAGAAAAATTTCCCTCTCTTGCTTATTATTAATTGTGTATATTTGTGCGCTGGGACATATGTCACATTACCATATCACAAAGCAGTATGAAGACAGTGGACACAGCACATCACAGCATTGACAGTCGAACAAATGGTTGTCGCACCAATCAGAATACATCATGCGGTCACATCTGCCGTCGCTGACACGCCTCATGTTCCCAACACGTTATTGACGACCACACAATATCAATAATATCTGCACAAATTGATAGATGGTCTGTCCCTATAATCAGCAGCAGATTTAATGTTTTATTATCGCGCCAACCGGAGCTTTGTTGTGCACTTGTTTGCTTTGTTTTCACGATGGATTTTGCAGTAACGTTGGCTGTTGGGAGTCGATCAATCTTTTATGGTTGCACAGTAGCACTGATGTTTATTATACTTGCTATTTTAATTGATTTAATGCTTTATTTGCAACAATGACAATTTATTTCGGTCATACAAACGTTTTACTATTTTACTAAGTACCTATGTCTGCAACGGTCGAGGGTTGTAATAATAAATATGTAAGTAGTAAGAAACATATTCGCTAACAGACATTTCCGGAGGGAAACTGTTTTGTTTCATGCCCATCAATTTTATTTCTTCTGCCATTACACGTATGACATATTAAGTCTAATTAGTTTCATAAGTTAAACCAAATTTGTTTAAATCAATTTTAGTTTTTTTAGTTAAAAATAACAAACCTTGATTGATATAGGTACAGTTGGAGACAAAATACTTTGGTCGTCAATGTCACTTGAGTGACATTAAATTGTAAAGCATGCTTTAGGACTGTTAACTTTATTTTTAGCTACTGTCAATCATAGTTGACAAGTTGTACATATTTTTGATAGAAAAATATAATAGCTGTCATCAATTTGAAATTGTCATTTATTTTAACGTTAAAGCTTGAATTACATTAAAATGTCAGAAAAGTGACGACCAAAGTATTTTGTCTCCAACTGTACTATTAGGTATATTTTTCAATTAAAATTTTTTTGTAGGTATAAAAGAATGCAGTCTTTTAAGCTTTTAATATTTCAAATTATGAACAAATATTTTTTACCGTTGTTTTTAAGATACCTACAAGCTCGTCGGTTGAAAAGACTATGCAATATGGGTTTTAAAAAAATATAATAATTTATAAAAAATAAATAAACAAGAAAATACAGGATGTTTTATAACTCGCGCTCCAGAAAAAAATCCAAGTAAGAAAAAAAAAGTACCTATCTGTCAAAAAATTCTGACATTTTACGTTTTTTTGTGTTTATTTAATGTTACTGGTGTTCTTGCCAGAACTCGCGCCCCAGAAAAAATTTTCAAATAAGGAACATGCAGGAACATGGAATAGGATATTAAAGTGCAAGTTGCAGAAGGTAGCACAATTTTGAAATTCCGAAACGAGCCGCGTAGCGGCGAGTTGAGGAACAAATGAGTGCTTGAAGAACCTTCTGCAACAAGTGCTTTATACAATTTTTTTCTATTTTGCCGCTTTATATCATTTTATAAATTAAAAAACGAAAATTTGATTTTTTTTTTGAGAATTTTGCGACGGTTGGCGACATTTATGTGGAATAATTTTAGGCGACTATAAAAAATTAAAATAATTCTTATTTTCACATTTGAAAATGAGTTGTGAAGAAAGTCCGTTTTTCTATTTCGGTGTTAGTCGTTCGCCGTAATTTAATTTTTGTGACGGATTTTCTTCACAATTCATTTTCACATGTGAAAATATAAATTATTTTTATTTTGTACAGCCTCCTAAAATTATTCCACATACCTAAATGTCGCCAACCGTCGCAAAATACTCTAGAAAAAAAAATAATTTTCGTTTTTTAATTTATAAAATGTTATAAAGCGGCAAAATAGAAAACATAGTATAAAGCACTTGTTGCGGAAGGTTCTTCAAGCACTCATTTGTTCTCAACTCGCCGCTACGCGGCTCGTTTCGAAATTTCAAATTTGTGCTTGAAGATACCTTCTGCAACTTGTACTTTAATACACTATACTAAAATTAAATTAACGCCAACTACTTATTCCAGCACTCAAATGACGTCATTTGGGTGCTGGAATAGACTTATTCTAACACTGAAATAGAAAAAAAAATGAATTCTATCTGTGAAAAAATTTTGACATTAGATATTTTTTATGTCTATTTAATGATACTGATGATCTTGTCTTATGTTTTTTTTTTGCAATTATTTAGTAAAGGTACAAAAACTTTGCCAAGAAAAGCCACAAATAACATTGAACAGAGTTACAATTTAGGATACAGCTTCCTTGTTTCCTCTTTTAATAGCCTATAGCAAAAAAACTTGAAAAATTATTTTTCCAACAAAAATAAATAGTGTCAAAGTGCAAAATTTAAACTCTCATAACTTCAAAATTTATATAGATAATCTTTTTTTTTTAAATTTTTCCATGTTTCTAGTATCTTACCTTATATGGCATTTTTCACTGGGGCGCGAGTTCTGGTGCACTTTGTATGTATGTTTGCATAATTATTTAGTAAAGATACAAAAAAATTGTCTATAAAAGCTACAAAAAACGGTAAAAATAGTCATGGTTTTGGATATGCAGCTTTCTTGTTTCCTCTTCTTACAGTCTGTAGCAAAAAAATATGGGAAATAAATAGTCAAGCTCCCATAACTTCGAAATTTTTATAGATATTTTTTTTAAGATTTTTTGCATGGTCCTGGTATTTTACCTTACATGACATTTTTCTCTGAGGCGAGAGTCTTGAACACCCTGTAGAACAGAGTGCTTATACAGATTTTTCAATCTGCTTATTCATAACCAAATATTTTCATACCATGGATGAAATGGATGTTATAACAGCCGCAGATGAAGCTCGCTTTGCCCGAAAAGATCTAAGGCTTTTATGAGTGTTATGACATTAGGTATTACATCCGTGTTGTGTTCTAGTTTTTGATGTATTTAGGGCTGTTAAGAAGAGCCAGAGACCCAGGAAGTTGTTTGAGGCCCGTGGTCGTTATGGCTCTTAACAGTACAACGTTTTTTCGGCGAACAAAATTACTATATTTTAAAAAATTAATTTTTAAATTCTGAAAATGCCAATATAAATGATATTTGAAGGAGTAAACAGATAGTGTTTTATTAAAAAAAGTCTCAACAAAAGAAAAAGAAGCTTTAAATGCTTTAAAAACAGAAAAATCATAAGGCAGGTATTAAAAATTTTACGACACATTTTTGTATAGTAGTATATGAATACAGTCTATTTTTTTATTTGCTGGTAGGGGTAGTGTGAATAAAAAACACGACATGACCTCCATCTATTTTTGCGCCTGTAAGATGCAATCAATAATATACGAAATTCTAAAATTGAAAACGCTTCAATGATAAAGCAATTTTTACTTCCGGAATTACCTTCCTTGCTTCAAAACTGTTCTCAAAAATTAGAAATATTTTAAACTTCTCTTTTAAAAGATAATAAAAATTTAGCGATAAACACGATGATTCAAAAAAGTCGTACCATCTCCGCTTATGATAGAAAACGTAAAAAGAAACTTTAATAAATATACTATATAATTTTTTTAAGCTGCGTGGTTTTTAAAATATGTAAAAATTTAATGATTGCACAAGTGTTATCGACTTGAACTCTTCAGAAAATGTCTACATTTGCGAAGGGTTTTTTGCAAATTTAATTTTTTGTTTTTAAGATTTTATTTAGTTTTTAATATTCTACATGTTTGTTTAACTGTGTCTTACTAATAAAATATTTTTCTTAATTAAAATTATCACAAAAAATTATTATCACGAATGTAATTTGGCGTGATTACTTATTTTTTTTAACTATGTATAATTACATGTGTGAAAAAATAGTCAATGTAATTGCCTAACAGCTAATTGTGATGAAAATTGACCAATAGCAACAAAACACTGATAATTTGCTACTAGAAAATTATTAGTGTATTTTTTTCTCATTACGATTGGCTGACAGGATAATCAAAACGATCAAATTGAAAATTTGAAAAAGTGAACAAACTGTTTTAACAAATCTTTAGCTTAAAATATCAACATTTAATCAATTCGCTAGGACATGTTGTATTGCAAATATAGGTACACAGTGAATAAACTATAAAAATTTGCTTAGTTGGGAGAATAAAGAATGTATACTGGAAACTTGAGACGTTTCAAATAATTTGCATATAATTTTGTTTACCATTGGAACACCACAAATATTACCTGAGTTAATGAAGGGTAGAATTACACAATAACCTATAATGACGAATAATTAATTTTCATTATTTGATTTACGCGAATTATAGTGCTGAGTGGTTATTTCTTACTCAATTTCAACAGAAATGTGTATTTTAAACATAACTAATTTCAATTAAAACACACAAATTGAACAACAACCAGAAAATTAAGTTATATGATTTTTCTTAATTGAAAAACAATCTTTCAGCGTTTGTTTACTGCAAACACAAGCAAAACAGTCGCAAAATGTTTGAAATTACAAATCTCAAGTGGTGTAACCTGCAGACTACAGTCGAATACTTTAAGTAGGTATAATTGAGAAATCGATTCTAATCAATTTATTTAAAATTGATTTATTTATTTATTTAAAATAAGAATAATATTTCATTATTCTAAAATACATATACTTACTTTCTTGTGAAAAGTTCATTTAAAATTTTTTACGTCTACCTGTTTACTTGTGTATTTTCGACTTGTATTACTAATTAGTAATTATACAAGAAGTTTTTTTATTCAGATAAAATTGAATCTTTTAAGAAAAATTGGTTACTTTGTAAGCTGACGACACAAACTGCCTACGATAAAAAAAACTAGTCCGAAAAATGATTTTTTTCTGGTAGTTTGTGGAGTTTTTCTTTGACAAAAACGTGAATTTGGCGACAGTTTATTATTCATTAAATAATCTTATCGAATTACGCTCGAGGTTTTTTCTGCAGGATAAAAATTAATTTTTTAAATTTTTATTTCTAAAATATCTTTGATTTTACGCCAAAACTGCAAAAGAAAAACATTTTTTCTTTACCTGAAACGAGCAAATCTTAAAACTTCATTATTCTAACTCTGTACAAAGAAAGGTTCATTTTTCTCTTGATTTTGGACTTGGCGGTTTTATTATTTTAACAATGATGTCACTTTAACAAATGAGTTTACAAAGATGTGAACTATCATTATTTAATTAATAACGTAATTGTTAAAGTGTCATATAGTTGTCAAATAAAGTCGAAAATCTAGAGAAAAATTAACTTTTCTTTTTACTGAATCAGAATAATGAAGTTTTAAATAAGTACAGATTGGCTCTTTCAGGTGAAGCAAAAAATGTTTTTCTTTTGCAGTTTTGGCGTAAAATCAAAGATACCTAAAAAATGTTTCTTAAACTCAATCCGGGGACATACTGTATAAATGGTGTTCGTTTTTATTATAAGAGATACGAAGTCGGTTAAATTAGGGCAAAGTTGCAAATTTTTATGCTGAATAATAATCTGAAAAAAATTTGATGTATCATTATTAGTTTTTGAATTATTGGAAAAAAAGGGAAATTTGTAATTTTCGTTTTTATTTTTTCAAGCAAGAACTAAAAGACCTACACGTTTTTAACTAGAACGTTCTTAAGGCACTTTTTTACAAGGAATCTAAATCTGTCATCGTCTTTTCCAAGGCACTCTTGATATAGAGTTACAACACTCAACTTTGGATTTTCTTATGGACGTCATATTCTATTTATGAATTTTTGAAAAGTCTTTTTGTTTCTGATTACAACGATATGATCAAATTTTACATGCTGATCAAAATAAAAAAAGCGTTTTGTCAAACAGTGCTTTGGAAAAAACGCCACCAATTTTAATTAACAAACTAAATTTTGACAGTTCAATTGAATTTAGATCTGGAATTTAAACTTACCTACTTAAAAAGAAAGGTTTTGAAATAGGAACAACGTGATAAACTATAGAATTTACTCTTCGCAAAACAAAACAACACAAAGTTATTAAAGATGCTCGAATGAACCAGCTTCAAAATTTAATTTGTTGGTTATAATTGTTGGCATTTTTTTCTAAGCACTTTTGGCAAAAACGTTTTTTCTTAATTTTGATCACCATGTAAAATTTGATCATATCGTGTGATACATCGTTGTAATCAGGAACAAAAAGACTTTACAGAAATCAAATATGGCGTCGATAAGAAAATCCAAATGTAAATGACAGATTTAGATTCCTTGTAAGAACGTTCTAATTAAAAACGTTTAAGTCTTTTAATTTTCGCTTGAATAAATAAAAACGAAAATTACAAATTTCCGTTTTTTCCAATATTTCAAAAACTAATAGTGACTCATTAAATTTTCTTTCAGATTATTGTTCAGTATAAAAATGAGCAATTTTGCCCTAATTTAACCGACCTCGTATCTCTTATCTAATAACTGATGAGATCCCCATAGTGGAGCTCGAACAACGAACACCCTGTATTGGCTTCGATTTTTTCTTAATTCGACGTACACAAAATTCGCCATTTTGCACTTCAATTACAAGTTAATTGTCAGTTTTTTTTTATTTGTTATCATAACAAAATAAACAATAATTAGATTCGAGAAAGTCTGCTATGGAAGTTTGCACACATTTTATTTAAATGCAAAGTTAGGGCTCTTTTATAAATGAATTAAATTATCCTACTAATTTTTTACTGATTCCAATTTAATAAGTATCTAATGATCGAAAAATAATGATGCGGTTAGGTTCTTCCTTCCATTTTTGAAATTTTTTATAACATGAAAAAAGTGCTTTAATTATCTGCAACAATGGCCCTTTGCCGCTAGTTCCGCCGCAGATTTAACCAATAACCCACAGCTTCTGTACTCGAAATATTTAGTAAACCGCACCAACATCCTGTTAGGTTGAACCAATTACGAAGCTTCGTGTGCAAAGATAATAATAATTCGCGACTTCTGGTAGCTGTTGTTTAGACAATTAACTCCCAAGTGAGGCGAAAACCTCAAATTACATTACCTAGAGCACTCCGCAATATGGCGTTCATCGTTTGCGGCTTGATTGGTCCATGGAAAATATAACAGCTGCACATCGAGCCATTAATGGGGATCATCAAAGCACGCTGAGACCAATATTCGGTTTAATGTGTTCCTGTATACCTGGACCGTCTCTCCTCACCCCTAATAACCGCACTGCAGGCCATTTATACGCTCCTCAAAAGAAAACAATTAGCGAGCGGCTTCGGGGGCTCCTGGATTTCTTCAACAGGGCATAACGAGAAATTACCGCCTACTTTTAAGAACGAGATTTGGGTTTATTATACAGGGTGTTCCGTCTAAACCCCACATTAGAAGTATTGAGAGTTCTAACAATGATAGTTATCTAAAATCTTGTCCATAGTCATAATCGGTTAGGTTCTGCTCAATAAAAATATTTTCAAGATGGCGGCACTTCTTGTTACACCGGAAGTGGATATCAACTTCGTTATTTTACATAGAAAGTTATGTTTTTTTCAAGTGATTTTGAGAGAGTTTTTATTAGCCTTCCCTATACCCTATAATTTTTTTGGATTTGAATCTTTCTATTCAAAAATCGATAACTCTACCATTTTTTATTATGTTGAAATCGTATTTGGGTATACCAGAGAGAAAGGTTAGATCTTTCCTTCGGTGTATTCATAATAATAAAAATAATAATAATAATAAAGATCTAAAATAATACAAAGATGCAGAGGCGAAGTCTAGCTTGAAGCTATACAACTTAAACTCAAGAAAATTGATAGGAAAATAAAATTATAACATAAAAATAAAAATAATTATTATAAACAATATAAAATTTAAATAAAAATAAATTCGGAAGTTACTTAATTAATTAATTCTTAAACTTAATTCATAATTGGAAAAATAATTAACAAACTGCCAAAATGTAAGGTTACGTTTAGGAAACTTCAAATACCTTTAACCCAATTTTTCTAAATAAAACACCCCAATTTTTTCTTCACTAAATGGAGGAGGAATTTAGTTCTCTTTCGATCTGTATTATCATTCCCTATACCTATGTTTAATAGTTTTCAAGTTATAGTAACTTCTTTTGATATTGTTAGCCATAGCTACTTTAGCATATAGCTTGTCGTAGAATTAAGAAAAAAATAGAATATCAAAGTTATTCAAAACATTAAACAAATTTAATTTGTATTCACAAAAAGAATAACACAATTGTGAAAAAATTTGGCGTTTTTTCAGTCAGAAATATTTCCATGGCAAACTATACGTAAACTACTATGGATAGTAAGTCCATTGTAAAAAAAGTCAAAATAACTTAGAAATTATTAAATTTAGGTATAGGGAATGTTGATACAAATTCTCTTTCATTTAGTCTAGAAAAAATTAGGGCCTTCCATTTGAAAAAATTGAGTTACGGGTATTTGAAGTTTCCCAAACGTAACCTTAAATTTTGGAGGTTTGTTAATTATTTTTCCAATTAGAAATACACAAAAGAAAAGATCTAACCTTTCTTTTTCATATGCCCAATTACGATTTCAAATTAATTAAAAATGGCAGAGGTATCGATTTTTCGATTTAAAAATATTTCAAAAAAGTCTAAATACTTCAAAAACGGCTAAACTTAGGTATGGGGAAGTCTGATAAAAATATTTTTCTACTTTATGTTCGTACTAGGGTCCATTATGAAACTGTTTTGGGTTTCGTAATGAACAAAAACAGTGCTATAAAAATTATACTAAAAAGAGGGAAATTTAGTCTTATAATGTTGGCGACCTAACCGTTTTTCCATCGAACTGTCAATGTCAATCGGTCTAACACAAATGAAATTATTCAAATACGAAATTTTTGCTGTGTTTGGTTTAATTAATCATCGCAAAAAATATTCCGAATGAACATGATTATAGTGGTGCTTACGCATACCTTTAGATCATAGGACAAAGTAAAATAAAAGGTACTTTTTTGTTTAAAAAAGTGCAAAGTAGAAAAAATATTGTATGATATTACGTTTATAAGGCATTTTGTCGCACTTGCTGCACGTGCGTGCGACAAAATGCTTCTTATAAAACTCATGTCATAATATACTATTTCAAAATTACTTGCGTAATCCAAAAATGCAATAAAAACATAACTTTCTATTTAAAATAACGAAGTTAATACCCATTTCCGGTATAACCGAAAGTGCTGCCATCTTAAAAATATTTTCATTGAGCAGAACCCAACCGATTATGATTATAAACAAAATTTTAAATAAATATCATTGTTAGAACTCCCAATACTTCTAATGTGAGGTTTACCCGGAACAGCCTGTATGTATACAAAAACTGTAAAACCCATCTTTTTTTTATGAGAATTATACATCTCGGCAAACACTAAACAATAAAGTAATATTTAAATTTTCTTATTTGGATTAAGTAAAATGGCGTAATACAGCTGTAATGTATAGATGGCATGTTCCCAGGAAAGATTATGTTTTTGGTTAAACCCCGGGGGTGTCCCCATGCGAAAAGACACGTGTGTACGACACTTTTGTCCCTTTTATAATATTGGGCATTTATTTTGCCCCTCGTTTCGATTATGCAACGGATTTGCGAGGTTACGCCTCTTGAATGTTGTCAAATCAGGACTGTGTATTATCAAAATTATCAGAGGTTTATCATTTCTACACTGGAGAATCAGCTTAATTCAAATTTATTGCTTGAGTTTAATTTAATTGCAAGTAGCTCGTAAAAAATAATTGATAATTTAATTTATTGTTAATTAAGATGATAATTCCTTCATTATGCGCAATTTGATGGTTTGATGGGATATTGTTAATTTGATAGGCTATTGTTAATTTATGTCCAGGTGAAGTCTGGAGGGTCGAGATTAATTAAGTATAATTAAAATTTTTCAACGAGTTTTTCAATTGTAAGTTTTGATTGGCAATGAAATGAAATGCTGATTTTTGTTTAGATAAAAATTTATTTAATCTTGGAATTAGAAAGCTGGTACGATGTTGTCAAATCTTATTTGGATTGCATGGATTACTTTTTTTAAATGAGGCTAATTATGAAATTAATTGGACAATAAAAAAATTACAATTGTGATTGAAACCAATTAATGCAAAATACGACTCAAAACTTTAAAGAGGATTTGCAATGATAACAAAAACATAAATCTTGTTATAACCGATAGTATTGACGTTACAATAGTCATATTTTGAAACTTCTATTAATTGATTCGAAAGATTTAATTAAATTAAATTAAATAAATTAGGCGGTAGGTAAGTTTGTAGAGGTACATCTATCGGAGATAGGAATAGGAATAGGTCGTTATTTAAAAAAACCTATAGGTAAATTTTGCAGAATTTAAAAACAAAAGATTTTATTTTCAAATATTTTTATAACATCTATAAGTAAGTACTTTACCATACATTAATTAATTTTTCAGGAAGTAAACTTTTTTAATTATAGAATCGCAGGGTTTTATAATTTTTTTTAGTTTACTCTACATTGTGTATACACGGTGATTCTTTTAGGGCCTACATTAGATACTTTTAAACTTCTAAAGTAGAAAGGAATTTGAAATTTTGTACACAACCCAAATCGGTCAGGCTAACTTTAATTAAATTATTTTCAAAATGGCTGAACTTCCGGAACTACGTAAAATTGGCGCCAACTTTGAAATTTCAAATGGTAACCACTTATTTTTATTGCATTTTTGAATTATCTTCTCCAAACTGAGTAAAATGTACCTAGTTGTTAGTGATTATCTCTCATAGTTTTTGACATATGTTAATTTTTTGGACAAAACTTTTATTTGCAGGGATTTATTTATTTGAACCCTTTGCAATAAGTGAATAATTTTTTTTGAATTCGATTACCAAAGGTTCGAAGAGTTTTCTAAAACCTTAAAAATTGCAAAGCTAATATGATTTTGATGATCATTAATATACAGCTATAACTCAGTTTTTTCAAATAAAAGGACTTTTGTTAACATGTCCTATACCCATCTTTTACAATTTTTGAAATAACCACGAAAAAATTAAAATTTATGCACTTTTAGGTCTTTTTTCTCTATAAAACTTTAATAGTTTGTAGAATTATAATTGAATTTTGTTTTGTACTTTCGCTGAATCTCTATCTTTTGCCATTTTCTACTTTTAGTGCTTTTAATTTTTCAACAGAAAATACTTATTTATTATACAAGACGAAAAAGAAATTGTTTATCTACGAGTGAAAAGGTTATAGGTTTACGAGTGACGAAGTCATGAGTGGACTTTTTTGACGAGTAGATAAACCCCTTTATCGTCGTGTATAATATTTCGTTTTATTTTGTACTCACCTATCAGAATTTCTTAAATAAGTATTAAAAATTACTTTATTTTACTAGACGATAAGAAACTACTTTATCTACTGAAATTAGTCGATAAAAGCACAATTAACATTGAGTTCAAAATAAAAACAATTGCTATTGCGCGAGAGAGATGGTTAAATTAATTTTTACACGAGTTGAGAGCGTTGGAGCTATCAAAAGAGTTATAAATTTGTTGTAAAACTTCATTGCCGTGTTGGTGGCAGTTTTAATATTAAATATTTATGTCAAAGTATGATAATCACTATCAGTCAGAGGAAAACAGAATTTTGAAATATTTTTTTATATTAAAAGTAGATAAATTTCGAGGGCGTTTGAAAAAATAAATGTTATATATTTAACCAACCCAAATGGGAGGTCCTGCGATGAAACACATTTATTTTTCACAATCGATTCTATAGAAAATATCTAAGACACACAATAGAGCATTGTTTCTATCAAGTGAGAAATAATAAAAAGCCAATAAATTGTCATACCCATAATGGGCGCAACTATTTAATCTAACTCGACAATCACATCTAGGAACAAAGCGATTTTTCCCATTCCGCCATCACATAATAAAACGTGGCTTTATACTCAATCATAAGTTTTAATTAATTGTAGGATATAATTTATAACTCTTTCTAATGGTATCGATATTAGCGTGTAATTCTACCCGAGACACCCACATGGGCAGCGTTCGATCGTTGAAAAATTCCCACCGAGTAAATTAATCAAGTGCTCAACCTTGTTCTCGGTTTTCTTGTTTGATGTGGACAATTGCCGCTTAAGTTACAAAACAAAAGTTAGAAGAGTTGCTCCATTGTTTCGATAATGTATGGGGTTGGTAAATATTCTATGTCCTTTGTATTTAAGTCGGATTCGAAACATTTAACTCTCATGGGCGGATTGACGCTCCACAAATTTGTCTTATTATTGACATTTTAAAGTTGTTTTCTTTCGTTTGATGGGTTGTTTGAAAGGTTTTTTGCTACTTAACGGAAATATAGCGTCTTCAATCATTAGGCTTCTAAATCGAAAAACGCTGTATTTCAATTAATCATTTCAAGTTAATTAATTGAACTTATTTTTTATTGATTTAAAGCTTTGAGTTATTTATTTTTTTATGTGCATATTAGTGAAAAATAATTAATTATGATGAAAAATTTTACAATTGGAGAAAGGTATTCGCTTTAGAAAATCAGATGTGGATCTTTTCGAATGAACATTATTTGACCAAATTGTATGTTGAAGTCGAGGATGTCTGCCACAAAGCCGTACCCCAGGTTCTTTTGGTTGCAAGCCGCAATTTTATGTCGTCCGCTTTCCCTTTGTCGTTTTCTACCTGACGTACAAAGCAATGATATATGTTTACCTTACACACCTTACAATTACTTAACCTTGTTTACCGCAAACTGTCAAAGCGAACTAATCTTTTTATGTCACACTGAGACGAAGCCGCGTTAATTTTTCTGCCCAGTTGAAGTTTCAATTGAATAGGAAGAATGTCTTTTTGTTGGTGATCGAAGGTGCTACAATGATGCCACCCGTAAGAAAACCATTTTGACTTTTTGGCTATAGGGGCGGTGCGTTTGTCGGTAGATTACAAGGCTCATGTTATGGGCATTTTCCACGATGGACAATAATGCTGTTTTGACTTCAGCTTGTCTAATTTATTTTCCAGCTTTCGGACTACGAGTAAATTACATGGCTGCTAATGTGTGCGAGACCTTATTACGGCTTGCAAATGCGTTTCGGTTATTTATTAACTGTAATACCCGCTTGTTCTTTCCTCTGTCTAATCTTGATTTGGTATGCACTAATGACATAACAAAAGTTGCAGCTAAAATTAAATAAAATTAAAATTAAAAAAAAAATTCTAAAAACGCTGGCAATGTAAAGTCTGTTTTTTTTTTTTTTAATGGAAATGACAAACTGTCTTCACGTTGGCACCACTACATACCTTTAAGTGTAATTTAGAAAGCGTAAGATATATTTCAGAAAACGTTAATTGGAATTTAGATTAGTCAATTGTATTTCAGAAAGTGTTAATTGTAATTCAGATTAGTCAATTGTATTTCAGAAAGTGTTAGTTATAATTTAGAGTTTGTCGTTTGTAATTAAGAATTTGTCAATTGTAATTCAGAATTCGTTATTTTCATTTGAAAATTACATTATCAAAATCGTTTGAAAATAAAATATCTTATTTATTTTGTAAAATACCAGGTTAATGTAATTCTTTAATTCTGAAAATAAAATAATTCGTGTTTATGTGTAACTATATTTTGAGATAACGGTAAGTTACTCATCTGAATTACAACTGATATTTTCTGGTTACATGTAACATGAAATTGAATTTATTTACTGTTCTGAATTCCATGTAATGGTTTCTGAAACTCATTTTACTCTTCTGAATTACAATAACACTTTTTGAAAGACAATTGACTAAACTAAATTGACTAATCTGAATTACATGTGATGGTTACTGAATTACACTTGAAAAAGGTGAAAAGGAAATTCATTCATGGTAATTTTAATAAAAGAAGTCGGCAGTTCCAGTTTTTTGAATTATTTTGAAAACAATGTCACAAGTCAACACAAAAAATTGTCTAAGAAAATTTAGAGAAGGAACACCAAAAAGAGAACAAATTCGGTACCGCTAACAGTTTTTAGAAATTTGGAAACGAATAGTTCGCAAGCAGAAAGTTAGAAAAAGGGCCTATTAAAATGTAGACGCAATTTGTAATGCAGGTTTGCTAGATATTCGCAATTTTTAGCAAGAACACAAAATAAATATGAATGAGAAAGAACCTTGGAAAGAACGCAATTAAATTAGTGTCTTGTGCATTGTTTTTAAGAAATGAGTTGAAAAAGTAACAATTTTGAAACTAAACTTGAAAAAGAATTTTTAAAATGCATCAACTTTGAGCTCATTTCAATAAATTACACAAAATTTATTGCCAATCATCAAAATACCTACTTGTATCTTTTGCTAAATAACTAATTCCAATATATACATCGTTTTTCTTAAAAGTTTTTGTAGCAAGAACCTCATTTTTGTCTTCAACATTGTAGTTACTTGCAGTGTGTTTCTATCAAAATTTTTAGCACTGAATTCTGTCTTTAGACCTTAGATAATGATTCCTGTCCTCAGGTATTCAATTATAGCGCTTTCAAAGAGCAAACTGACACACAAGACTCATAGTAGTCAAAATTTTGACAACATCTAAATCTGAAAACATAACCATAATTTTTTAACAAAATTTCTAGGAACAAAAACAAAATTTGTGGCTATGGAGACAAGCTGCTACCAATTTTTTCACCAAAATTTTGACTTAGTAATTTCCATTTAAAGAAAAAACAGACTTTATGTATTAAGTATTTTTTTACACAGGTTTTAAAATAAGAAAGTTTAAATTTTTGAATGACATTATAAGACATTTTAAGTTTGATTAAGAAAAAAATTAACTCTGTCAAAACAATATGCATTAAATTTAATAATATTTTTAAAAAAAAATCTCTGTTTTTATTTTTACAAGAAAAATTATGCCTTAACTTAAATTTTTAATGTTTTTTTTCAAGGTTTTAACTAGAATAAATGAATAAATCAATAAATAAATGCATAAATAAATGCACATGTGCATAAATGCACAATTAAAAATCAAGTAATTTTGCCAGTTGATTCGTCAGTGTTACGTAAATAGTGTAAAATTTGCAGTGTAACTTTTACACTTAAATTAACACGAAATATGGCAGAGTTAAAGGTAATTTAACCTAACTGAAAAGTTTATACTCAAAAAATACACTGTAACTCGAAATAGCATTGGTTGAAAGCAGTTCATTGAGGATCGCTTGTGTGTGCAAGGGTATTTTTGGTAGGAAAAAGGTTTTAAGATAGTTTTTGGAAAAACTATTAAATTCGTAATATCAAACAAGAATTTGACAATATTCTTGATTTTCAATGTTATCGTTTTGGCAAGAAAACTAAAAAACTTAAGTAGTGTTTTTGGAAATTTCGTGATCATAAAAAAGTGCCAGTTTATACTTACACACCCTCATTTGAAATCTATTTATGTAAAAATTTAATGAATTTCTTACATAATAGTCTCAAACTTTAACCCTAACATTAACGAAACCAAAATATCGGTGGTGGGGAGGAGCTTTGACAAGTGTCCAGAAGAGGACAGGTAAAAATTTGGATTGTTAAATAAATGTATTGATCAAATTCTCTCAGTTTTATGTAAAAATACTTTATAAACTATAACACACACGTAAGATTTCGTATTGAGAAATGCCAAACAGTTGTCAAAATTTCCTTTCATAAGAGAAAAATCGTAAATTTGGACAGTGTGGAAGAATAAAAAAATTAAAAAATAAACAAAACTCTCAACTATAGAATAGTTGCAAAGAAATTTTTTAATAATTATTTTTCTAGGTTTCGTAGCGTACTCAAGAGCTAATGCGCCATTTTGTATACAAGATGTATATTTATAATATCTATTTATTTTTTACATTCTTGATAATAATAATAATTTTTTTGACAAAGTAAACCAATTATGGAACAATTTGTAGTAAATGATGTAAATTTGGTTTTCAAATAATAATAATGATAATTTGAATTTTATTGTTTCGGTATATTATTTTTTGACATTTATTATTTTTAATCATTTGCCTCTAGAAAATAATAATTCATATAAATTAAAGTAATATAAAAAATGTGAACGTATTTTCAAAACGAAATTTTGTTTTGGTTTTGAGTTATGCGATTTTTTTTTTGTCAAAATTGCAATTTATGTGAAAAAATTAAATATAAAGCAGATAGTTGTAATCCTTAGAGTATAGCTTTTATGAGAAAAAATATTTTATAGTGGGTTGCTATTTAAAAAAATATTTTTTTTGTAGAACTCAAAAACAAAAGGAAATTTCGAAAAATTTTATTCTTGTTAAATCATCACATTTTTATAGTACTATAGTATACTATAGTAGTATCGCTCATCAATTAGTTTTTTAAAAAAATAAATAGTTTAAGAAAAAACCTTTGGTTCCATACTTTTTATTCACCTGGTATGTATTTCTTGTATATAGGTTAAATCTAAGACACTTTTGAACTCTAGCAACCCAACATAATGCGTAAGTTTTGATTACATTAACAGAGTCAAGCTTAGGCGTAGCCTCCGGTTTGCCTGATCTTTTATTACAGAACATATAATCTTCCATTAAGCACATCGGGAGTAACAATTTGTTCGTTATGTGTGCAGAAAGTCATCGAATAAGAATAGTGCATTAAAACTTATAGCGCATAAACATCATCATCAAAGAAAAATTATTTCCAATTTATTAACGTTTCCATCATCAAAGCTACGGTTTAGTGTTGATATCATTAGCATTACAAATATCTGTCATGTAAATGTAATTTATTATATAATAATGCTAATGTGTAACCATCACGTATACCTATTGCTTTATGTATACCACCACTCATCCATACTGTTATTTAAATTATAGGTCTTTCCCTATCACGATCTATTTGATAGAGCCAATTCTATGTAGTATTATGTGATTTAATACTTTGACCATGTCATAACAACACTTACGCCACGGCATTAAAAAGATATTAAAGAGATGCTCGTGATAGAGAAATCGCCATCAACGCTCTTTCGGCTCGCTTCAAACATTTTGCTCGAAATCGTTCAAACAATAATTAAATTAATAACAGATTTGTTAGAGCTAGAGGCGAATTATTATTGGAGATTATCTATGATAGCTTATCAGTTTATCCCGATCCCTGAAAAATTTTGGAAAGTCGTGACCAACTATTTTTTGTGAAACCTTTCACTTTGATACAAAAAGGTGTGAAAAATCTTGTTGTGGGCGGATTTTGGGATGTCATCATCAGATAGATATGAATCAAGCTAATGTTGGACGTGTCAGAAATAATTTTTGTTTAATGCAAATGGGGAGTGTTATCTGTATTTTTGAATCATTCATTTTTCATAAGTGTAAAATATTAGAAACTGAAGATTTTTACTTTCATTTTTTATTGTTTTACTTATTTTTATTTAATTTCAGTGTAATAGCTAAATGCTAAATAAAATACAACATTAGAACGGTTTGTGAGATTATCGCACATTATAAATATTTCTAACATGTTGCAGGTGTTTTAGCTACAGAGATTATAAGATAAAACAGAAATATAAGCTTTAAGCCGAAAGGGTAATAAAAATACCATATTTCATTTCCAGTTATAAAAATTTTGCATAATTTAAATTAAATTGTCCAAAATGAGCTTACTCGGAAGAAATAAAAAATATAATTTTGATTAGGTTTAAAAATTCTAATATCACACATTTTAAGATCAATGGGAATTTTTATAGTCACTTTCTAAATTTTTTGTTATATATTTTTGACGATTTCTTATTTTATTATTAAATTATAAAAATAGATCTTTATTTTTACCGTTAATGTCTTTTATATTTTATAGCCAAGAATCAGTGATATTGTTTCTTCAAAATTATAAATATCTAGAAATATTATATTCACAGTTGCAAATTTAATTTTACAATGCGATAAAAATTAATTTTATAGAATTTTGTTTATTACATGTTTAAAAAATGTTACTTGATTTAGTCATTTTTGAATAATTTGAAGTTGTCGTTTTTATTACTTTTTGTATAAATATTATTTTATGTAATTTTGAGACATGTTGGATACGAAATTGTTCGCTGGGCCTGTTTGTATACTATTTTATTTATGTTTTCAAAATTTGGTCACATAATTATTAAACCAATATTACTATTATAATATAATTAATATAATTATATTATTATTTAATATTGTTTTATTATTTCTTCGTAAAAATCAAAAATGTTTATAAGAATGAATTAAGATGATTTAGCCTGCGAAATTGCGAATGGGGGTCATCAAATATCAGCTTATTTTTTAGCTGAAAGGGTCTTACTACAATAGGGTTAACTTTTTGAGGGTTGGAACCATAAAGCTCATAATAGAAATAACAAATAAACTAAAAGCCAGTTGAGCTTGAATCAACCACAAATTACAACCGTTGCATTAATCCTTTTTGCTTGTTCTGCTGCACGTTAGATGTGTATTTATCTATGGGGATTTATAGACAATAGTCAACAGAACACAATAGGACACTTTGAATCATAAAAAATGTTTTACATTTTTAACTCTTTTTACTTAAGTTAATGGCGAGAAACTTGACAGAGTTTTTGTATATTTGAGATGAACGAACCTTTAAAAAAACTTAGAATTTGGTGTGTCATCCGGTCATTAAATAGCTGAATTTTTTGGTTCCATTTAAAAATGTAAAGCTGCGCACCCATTTGTTCAAAACATTTTTTTAATCCTCCGTGATTTAGTAATTTTTCTCTTCATCGAGAACCAAACCCGAAATCACTTCTCATTCTATCTCAAATGTTTAATAAGTTTATTTGACACTTCTGTCATTGGCGGCACGTTCCGCTTGTTGAAAATCACAAGGCACGTCTTCTCCAAATGTTTATATTGCATTACTCAGCGGAGTAATTCCATGCCAAAACGATCACTTTTAAAACTCATTGTTTCTGATTTTCGTAAATTTGAAATATGTTATAGAATGTGTAAAAATAAGTGACACGTATTTCACCGTTTTTTATTTTTTCAATGTATGTTGAAAAAACAGTGATGTATGTACAAAATTAAGTACCTACCTCGGAGCAAAAAGAATTTTTATCTAAAGAACAAATCAACATATTGAAACGATTTTTCTTTTAAATAATAGTTATAAATAGGTACATTACGGACGTGATAATATATGTATTCTAAAAATTTGTTGTTAACATATAATTTAAAAATATATTGTTTAAACAAAAAAATAAACAATTACGCAGGTTTTTAAAATTCTCGAAAAATGTATGTAAAAATTCATATATTTACTATGTCTTTACATAAGTTTCAAGACGGACGTTTTAAAGATGGCTGGAAAAAATTTTTTTTGATGCCCCTGATGCATAGTGCATGATCCCCTAATAAGATCGCCTGAAAATAGAGTTTCCTTGGAAATTAAATAGAAAAATTACCAATTACCATCAATAATAAACTGTTCTAAAGAAAACACATAATTTCCAATAATTTATTAACATTTATTTTTCAAAAAATATCAATAATAAAAACAAATTCTTTGGTTGAGTAAATATTTCACATATTATTACGTTTGGCTATACAGGATGTGTCAAAATTCTCGGACCAACGTGACATGTCATGAAAGGTAAAATACCAGTTACATGAAAAAAATGTTAAGAAAATTCAATGTCAAAAAAAAATTACATTTATTTTTTTGAAATTTGACATTTTTTTATGTCTATTTAATGATATTGATGATTTTGTATATGTTTTTTTTTAATAATTATTTAATAAAGGTACAATAATTTTGACAATAAAAGCCTCAAATAACATTAGATAGAGTTACAATTTAGGATACAGCTTCCTTGTTTCCTCTTTTAATAGCCTGTAGCAAAAAAAAACATTGAAAATTATTTTTCCAACAGAAACGAATAGAGTCAAAGTGCAAAATTGAAACTCTCATACGAGTAACTTCGAAATTTTTATAAATAGTTTGTTCTTTTTTTCATTCTCCTGGTATCTTACTTTACATGGCATGTTACGTTGGTCCGGGACTTTTGACACAGCCTGTATAATCTAATCGAAAAGTTGAAAGATTTGCGATTTTTTAAATGATCATTTTAGTCGAGCGAAGCTCATAAAAGGTACGCGAAATTGACATACTTTTATTTTAATATGAGGAAATAGAATTAAAAAAATAGAGAGTACTCTTTCTCAACCGAGGAATTTGTATTTATTATTGATATTTTTTGAAAAATAAATGTTAATAAGTTATTAGAAATTATGTGTTTTCTGTGCAACAGTTCATTAGTAATTTTTCTATTTAATTTCCAAGAAAGCGCTACTTTCAGACGATCTTTAGGAGATCATGCACTATGCAGCGCTCTCAAAATAAATTTTTTTCAGCCATTTTTAAAACGTCCATCTTGAAACTTATGTAAAGACATATTAAAAATGTGATAGTTTTTACATAAATTTTTTGAGACTTTGAAAAACCTGTGTAACTGTTTATTTTATTCTTTAAACAATATATTTTTAAATTATTTGTTAATAACATATTTTTAGAATACATGTATTATCACGTCCGTAGGTACCTACTTATATCTATTATTTAAAAAAAAATCAATCGATTCAGTATGTTGATTTGCTCTTTAGATAAAAATACTTTTTGTTACGAGGTACTTAATTTTGTACATCCCTGTTTTTCAACATACATTAAAAGAATAAAAAACGGTGGAATACGTGTCACTTATTTTCACACGTTCTATAACATATCTCAAATTTACGAAAATCAGAAACAATGAGTTTTAAAAGTGATCGTTTTGGCATGGAATTACCCAGCGTACATAATTTTTTACCACTTAAACAAATACCTGGATTTTGTCAGCCTTTGGGTATTGAATCACGTATTTGTATATCTAAAGTCCATTTTTTTTAAAACAATTGTCAATGTCACAATTCCCTCAAAGACCAGACTGTACTACCCTAAAATCTTTTTTTCGGAACAACTGTACATACAAAAAAGTTTTCCTAGATTAGGTATGAGGTTATGTTAGTAATTTTCAAATGCAACTCCTAACTGGGAAAAATTTGTTTAATGGGTAATTTAAATTTTTACTCATTTTCAGAATTTGATTCAAAATTTTCAGACCACCAATCGTCTTCAGAATCTGATTCTGGAGAAAGTCGAACCATTATTGCAATATTGAATCACATTAATTAATTTGATGGATGCCATTCTTTTGTAGGAGGTTTTACACAACCAAAATTGTCAAATTCATAAAGAATTTTAACATGGTTGGTTTTGTCTGCATATATTCACAAAATCCAATCATAGCTATTTTTCTTGTTATGTTAGGGTCCAGATCCTTGCTTTCGGAAACGCATTTTTGTAAACGACTCTTCAGATAAAACACAATTTCAAAATAATTTATTCAAACAATTATTATAATTCAATTAACTCGTACGAGAGCTAGGCTAAGACTGACTCGTTATCGTATTGTTAAAAAAAATGGACTTTAGTCGTAACAGCGCTTAAAAACAGACGATATGAAGAAACGCTATTTCGGACTCCTTTTGTAATGCACGTAATGATTGTACCAGCAAGAGGCGTAACATGAAAACATATTAATCAAAGGTATGTTTGGAACCAACAAGGTGTCCATGTCCTCAACAAAAGGAAGATACATGTTGCCTCTATTATAATGCCATGAAGACTTGTGCTCGCACTCCAGGACCGGACTCTAATGATCGCAACTTTAATCACCACTCGTACATCATCCACTATGACAGCACACAGAAAATATACTCGCGACACGAAAAAAATATACTTAGGGATGCTGGAGAGAAACACAGCTGATTACAAAGTACAACAACGCAGAGTATAAATTTTTCCATAACTACTTTTTGATGCGAATTTACTTAAATGGATTATTTTAAGTTGGTACTCTTAAATAATTTATAAATCTTTATGAAAGCAGTTCTGTGTTGAGTCATAATTTTGCTATAAATTTTCTTTCAGTTTATGGAGATCATAATTTACTCTGATGACAGCCCTGCAGGTGTCGCTGCCAGGGCCGTACCCATAGGAGGGGATTAGGGGGTTCAAACCCCTCCAGAAATGCTGAGCACTTTGTTATATAGTGTTATAAGTGTTAAAAATTTACTTTTTTTGTTATTTTAGTGAGTTAATTTTAAATTTTTGTGAATTAATTTTTCAATTATACAATGTTTCATTTTTATTGTTAGGTACAAATTTAAATACTTGATAGAATATTTAATTTTAAGACAAAAGTGTTTCGAAAAATGCTATGAAATTGAGCTACACCCCCTAAAAAAGGTTCGTTTTTTAAAGGGTTTTTCCTAATATTTCAGAATAGATAAAATTACAAAATTTGGTACCTTTATATGTACACCTAAACAAATGCCAAATAAGAAAATGTCCTAAACGGTAAAACAAATTTAATTTTTAATTTTTATGCTGTAACATAAATTTTTAAACCGATTTTTACTAAAAATCCGTAAATTGCAACGGGACAACACAAAAGACCTTTTTTATGAAAAACTATGAAATTTTGTTGCTGAAAGTGGCAAGAAACCACAGGCAAAATAGTTAGAGTAAATTTTAACCCTAATCCCATCTAGCTTAGGACGCCCCTAATTAAAAATTTCAACATTTTATTTTTGTACTTGTTTAGGTGTATAAAAGTTATCATCTGTACCAAATTTTGAACTTTTTTTCTAAAATCATTTCGGAAATATGAAAAAAAAAACTATTAAAAGACGCACCCCTTGCGTAGCATTTTTCGAAATATGTTCATAGAAAATTTTTGTTTTAAAAATGAATATTCTATCTCCTGTTTAAATTTGTAACAATAAAAAGTATTAAAAAATTATTTTATTTTTTGTTACTTTTGTGAGTTAATTAGGATCTTTTATTTCAATTTAAAATAAAAACGTGTACTTAGAGATTTTTGCTTTTTAATTCGCCTTCTTCTTTTCGCCTTATTTCATTTTCATGGACCAACAAGAAACCCCCTCTGAAATAAAATCCTGGTTACGGCCCTGGTCGCTGCATCGAAATATTGTCATAACTACTGACTTGACTTATTACGAGCTGTTATCAATGCAGAGACGGCTTTAGTGGGATTTGGCTAATCAATTGGCCAACAATTTAATCGGGTTATTAAAACAACAAAAGTCATTTTGCTTCTTTTGGTCTAACGCCAGGTGGTCGTAATTTTGATGGTTTATTTTCTCGACCGGACTTGTCAAAATATTTAATGCCAGGGGCCTTGGCTATTAAGTACACTCACCTGTGACTGAAGTAAATTATGTTGGACGCTGAGTGTACCATGATGGTCGATCCAAGGGGCGGGTTTGAAATGGGTAAATTAGGGATGGCAAGAAAATTTATTTCTTCGGCGACCATTTTTGTTTTTAGTTGGGAAAATAATGAAATCATTACGAGGTAATAGTGGCCATTATAAGTTCATTTTGTTGGTGATTTTAATGAAGCGGTTATGATGGAGCCGCCATTAAATCTTTGAATTAATATGATGTGAGGAATGTGTCGGATTTGGAGTTTTTTAATTGTTACCTTTCGAATTTAATTTATGGGAAGAATAGATAATTTTGACTTGATGGTACACTTATTTTGAGATAAAATTTTATCTTTTTATCTTAGACAAATTCGGTGCTTCCTCTTTAATTATTAGACAGCAATAAACCTATTTTGGTAATCAGAACAATAGGATTATTATGCTAATTGGAACAGGCAGGTAATTAGCGCGGGAAATTATCAGTCTACACTACCACATTGAAAATTCTATTTTAATTGCTCTTCTGAATTATTATGGATAAAATTACAAATTCATAACAACAGTTACACTAGACTATAATTCTGTCTAAATTTATATTCCAATGGATTAGATTGAGAGATAACGTTCACTCTTGGACGCCTCTGTGGTTAAATATTTATGAAAGCTCTTGCAAAAAATAAAATTATAAACAACCTAACAAACAACCAATTTTATAACAAGATTAACCACATAGTTAATAAAATAGTAGAAAAATTTTTGTTTGCTTTACTAAGAAAATGTTTTTTTTATTCTTCGACACTGTCAAACTTTGGGCTTTTTCTCCAGTGGAAGGAAGTTTTGACAATTGTTTGCCATTTCTCAATACGAAACGTCAGATTATTTTTAACAGACTTAAAACAATTTTAAGCCTTGTTGAGTCTAATTCGAAGAATAAAATGTTGTTTTCAACTCGTCTTCGTGTAAATCGTTTCTTTTATTCCACCTCGTGAATGATAAACCACTCGTTAACACTCGTGGTTTAATAATCCTCTCGTGAAGTAAAGTGTCCGATTTACACTTAAACTCATTGAATATACAGGGATGCGCCAGAACTCGTGCTCCAGAGAAAATTTTTAAGTAAAGTAAGATACCAGGAACATGAAAAAAATGTTTAAAATATTCTATCTGTCAAAAAATTTTGAAATTTATTTTTTGACATTTGACATTTTTTTATATCTATTTAATGATACTGATAATCTTGTATATGTTTTTTTACAATTATTTAGTAAAGGGACAAAAATTTTGCCAATAAAAGCCACAAATAACATTGAACAGAGTTACAATTAAAGATACAGCTTCCTTGTTTCCTCTTTTAATAGTCCATAGCAACAAACCTTGGAAAATTAGTTTTCCAACAGAAATAAATAAGAGAAAGTGCAAACTTTAAACCCTCATAACTTCGAAATTTTTATAGATAATTTTTTTTTAACATTTTTTCCATGTGCCTGGTATATTACCTTATATCTGGGGCGCGGGTTCTGGCGCAACCTGTATAACTGTTATAAATATGTACCTACTTACCTAAACAGGGTGGTTTTGTTTTAATCGACAAAAATTTAGTAATAGTTAGAACACGTAAAAATATTGTGGGTTTGTCTTATGAACAATTTTTGAAAAACGCTTCCTTACCAGAGATTAATGGCGGCAAAATTTGAAATTAGTTTCCATCTTTTCTTAATAGATAAGCTTCAATTTTTGCAAACACATTAGACGAGTGGTGACTATTTTATATATATATTATTTTATATTGTTTCAAGAAAACCCTAAAAATTAATCAGTGAGGTAACACAAAAAATCTGCGTGGACAGTAATATGTAAGTCCCAAATAATGTCACTCGATATCTCAATTGTGCCGAAATCGGTACAAAAATAATAGTCCTCACTCATCTAGTAATTTTCTCCGTTTAAAAAATGTTAAGAAAAAATAAGAACAAAATTTTAAATTTTGGCGCCGTTTATTTTTAGTAAGGAAGCGTTTTTGAATAATTATTTATAGGACAACAGTATTTTTACGTTTCTAAGTGTTCCTAAATTTTCACTGATTAAAACGGAACAACTACAGAGTTGTATACAGATACTGTATACAGATACAGTGCGTATATTTTTTAATCACCAACTAAAACAAATATTTCAGATTTAACCGAACTGTAAAAATTTGCTTAAAATATACTTCGTTTATGTCAAAAATTATTTTTAGGTATTTATGACCGATTCAGTTACACGAACAAAATTTAATAATGAGGTATACTCATAAGTGTGAGTTAAAATAAAATAAATAACGGTAGTAATAACAAATAGTTATTAAATTGCAAAATCTTGACGTTTATTTACCTGTTATAATTGGTTATTTAATTAATACACTTTTTTTTTAACCTGAACCATACATTTCATAACCGAGTACCTGATAACATCTAGATTGATTGTTTAAACATCTAATAACCCGAACCGTTTTATTAAAAATGAACGAAATTTGGTATACCTAATCATCAGTTGTATTATTAAAATAGAATTTTATCAAAAAATTAATAGACAAATATGAGTTTGTGGCACACTTTTGACAACATACTTTCAAAATTTACATTTTCTTACGAGGATAAGTGTGATAGAAATTTTGTTATAGGGAGCAATGAAAGTATTTTTTAGAAAATACTATATTATTGCTTTATTTTTATTTTTGTAACATTTTTGCAATTTTATGTTAACGAGTTCTTTGGCAGGTAAAAAGCTGCGTTTTTGTGCGGTTCTCCTAATCAGTATACCTATCAGCGAAAAGGGGCGCACATATTTTATGAGTTATTTAGATCCGACAAAAAGCACTCCACAGATGCCAACAGGGCCTAACACAATAGAAGGTTCGGGTTTGCAAAGAGTGATCCATGTCGTACAGGAATTCCATCTGCAGTCGGCCGCCATTTTTTAGAAAAGCTGACTGGTTTCGAGGAACGTCTTGAATCCGCTGTATCTTTGTTCACATCAATAAAGGGAGCCCAAAGTAGCAATAAATTGAGTGTTTTTAGTAACCTGATATCGTACCGAAAGACATTGGCGACGTTTTTTATAGACCAACACTTAAGTGGTTTATCGCGGTCAATTTGTTTCCAGTTTTATTTTCCAAGCGATGGATTGTCATTGAAAAATGGCCCTTTTTAATTAAAAGGAACGCAGACCACTGAAATTTTAGAAATATTGATGCTATTAAAAGCTTATGTTGAGTAAATTTCTTAAGAGGATATGGATAGACGATGGTGTGGCCATTTTTATTAGTCAGATTCGACGATAAGCACCTGTTGGATGCCTACCTAAACCAGAACCTCATTGTCACCATGTAAGCCAATTAAGAGTCTCATAATATTCTTAAAAAATTGTAAATATAAAATTTGGTATACTTATAAAATATCGTTTGATTTTGTTTTATTTTTAACTTTTTAGGTAAAAAAGTGAGGTCTAAGAAAAAACAAAGTAATATTAGATATAGAAAATACATATGCCTACATATTATTATAGGGTCAGTCTGAGAGAGTTCGACCACCGGCAAAGTCCGTTCAGAATAGTAATAACTATTAAGAATTAGGATTTGAAATTCCTATCGTTTTAGATCATTTATTATTAATTTTTCTTCTGTTATTTTTTAGTCATTTATTACCGCAACTTTTACAACACTCATCATTAATGCAATATTGTCCAAGTATAGATACTTTACTTAAGAGTAGGTACCTATCTTCTGTTTCACTTTTACGTATTTAACAAGTTTAATAAGACGTAATAAGCTACTTTATCGATTAATAAGATTTATATAAATTATATGTAATTAAGCATTTTATGGCTTATTTATTTGTATACCTAAATTAAAAAGCTACGTGAAAGTCTTTAAGTAGCATAAATTGTCACGTAGGTTGCGAAAAAAGCAAATAGAAATTTGTGCTATACCAGGAAGATTTAAAAAGACTGCACTCAATGCACTCGAGTAGTTTTTAGAACGAGGTAGTTCCTCTCAAAATTGCAAACAACTTTTTAGGTACCTAGATACAGCTTTTGAAAAAGTTGAAGACAAAACTTTGAAATATTTTTTTATAACTTAAAGAAAATCAATTTGTGGTTTGTTTATTTAGCATATTAACACATTAAAATGTTAGAAATATATCAAATTTAAAAATAATAAATATAACCTATATAGAATTTTTTTTTAATACCTACATAATTATTAAAATTTTCTTTGTATTTAGGTAGGTACATAGCAATAAACATGTTAAATTTTTGAGTGATGCAGGCGATATTTAGAAATTTTTATTTTTTAAATCACAATGAAGAAAATAAGGAATAAGAAATGTAATGTGCAGGTGGTGAATAAAATGTTATGTGGCACTCGTGGGTTGTTACCTATCAAGCGTTCAAATAAAAATAACGTCGTAGTGTGCAATAGATATGAGAGTAGGCTTGACACACGTCACATTGCATCTCGTAAGCTCACTTAAAGCAGAAAGTAACTTTTAGACATTATACATTAAATAATTCAGAAGTACCTACTGTATATTTTTGCTTAAATGGCATTTTAAAAATTATTGTTACTATACTTTTTTTTCTAAGATGGTAAAAAACGATTCGGCTAAAAAATTGATACAGGGGACGAACTAAAAATAGAATATATACCTACAATTAAACTTCTTTATAACGAACGCCAAAAGGACCGTAAAATTAGTTTATAGTACGAGTAATAGTAATATTAATCATAGTTTGTATTAAATTAGTAATATCTAAGCGTCTGTTATTAAAAAAAACTAATAAAAGATATTAGTTTTGTATTTATTTCGATTCTATAAAGTACGTCGTCAATCACAACGTATTTGACAAGTAAAATTTTAAATTTAAATTTAAATTTTACAAAAAATATTCTTATTTTCGCATTTTGTCAATTTTGACATTACTTTTTGAAAACAACACGATTTTTAAAGTTTAAAACTCTTGTTGTCTTAATAGCCATATCTTTACATAAATATTATAACAATAATACAAATGGTTTTATATTTTTAAATAAAAATCAGCACTTTTGCTCTAAACTACTTTGTTTTTTGCTACTTCTTTTTTAATATTAAAACTTCACGCTGTAAAATTATACCTACCGCAGTATACTGTAAATAACTATTTTAGCGTGTCAAGTAAAATAAAGCATCCAAAATGCGTTGAACTGATTAGAAACCAGAGTTAATTTCATTAATTCTAAAACTAGAGATTTTTTGTACTACTTTATCGCACCATTTTAGTTACGAATGTTATGATGAAATGTGATACTCACGCAACAAAATTATACTTTGTTATAAGTTATAGTTCCTTAAATTTTACAGTCATTTTAATATGTTAATTTAATTGAAATTTTACTTGTTGAAGTGGCACTAATTTCACTTTGACATTAAACTTCTTACGCTAGAAAAAACCCATATTAATATTAAATTATTCCGTAGACTCAAAATCCAATCTGAATTATTGTTATTATTTGCTATTATGTAAAACAATCTAGCAAGAAGTTTTAAGCGCCCGCGTTAATTAAGTAAAATTTATGAATCATAAATAAACCTCCAAAAATCTAATCTAATTATGAAAGTTTGTTTAAAATGTATGATTCGCGATTTGATTATCTCGACAAAAATTCTGTAACTAAATTAATTTACTTATCATTTTCAATTTAAATTTATAAGGGCTTAGAAATAATAAAGGTGAATGTTAGTAAATTTTTTTTTAAATGAACTATAACTTATTTTCCAGAACATTCCCATGCATGTACCTGCTTCACGGCCATTAATTAAATCCAACTGATTATCTTTTAAAATAATTCATGTCTTAATATAACAAACGCAAAATGATTCAGCATTTTGTTCGTTTTCTATTCCCTTCTATAACTGATTTAGAGAATGTTAAATGAACTGTCAGTGGTTCATCGCTTTGCATCTTCACTTCCTCCAAAAGAAATCAATAAGGAAATTTATTACCAATAATTATTAATAGTTTAATTATCACACAGACAAATTTTGAAGCGACGATTAATGAGTTTAAAAATTTGCTGAAAATTAGTGAAAGGATTCGAAACGAGTTCACATCCTATTACAAATCCTACAATTTATTAGTTTTGATTTCAAGTTAAGTATTCAGTCATTAATAATTTTATTGAACCGGTGCGGTGGTTGGTATTAAATCAAATCTCACAACCCTTTCACCGACAAAGAGGTGGATAATTTGCCGCTACCGGAGGCTCATAAACTATGCTTATCAGAAGAACGCGACCGCGCATTAATTAACCAACTGAAAGCTGAAATACACTCTCAAACATTTTATGCGGATTAAAACAGCATTTGTATTTAAATCCACATATCTCTGGAAACATGTGTATTTGGACAGCTATTTATACAAACTCGGGCCTGCAATTTTATCGTCTTTGACATGATGATGGCGAAGTTTTAAGGATCCTCTTCATACTCGTATTTTGCTTCATCACCACATTGCTTACCAAAAAAGACTATTAACACTATAAGGATGAAACATCACTAAGGCTCGGATTTATATGCACGAAAAATCCGTCAAATATGCGCATATACTATATGCACGTATTTTCACAAAAATATGCATAAAATATTAAGAAATATGTTCGAATATATGCCAAATATGCATCGATATGCAAAACTTTTAACAATAAAAAATCAAAGTTGGAATAAATTTTTATCCTCGAATACCCTAAAGTTTATCTTGAACCGCATACGATGAACGAAAGAGAATAAATAAATTGGTTTTACCTCAGACAAGCCATTTTAATAACCTAGTAATTAATCCTAAGAAATCTGTACTTTTTAGATCACATCACTTTAAACAATTTTGCTAAAATTCATTTGCAGGCAACTACTTATCCACATAGAAGGATTTATTCGTTTTATACCAGGTGAATAAAAAGTATGGAACCAAACATTTTTTGCTTAAACTATTTATGTTTTAAAAATCTAATTGATGAATTAAATGTTTATCAAGAATAAAATTTTTCGAATTATTTTGTTTTTGAGTTCTACAGAAATTTTAATTTTTTTAAATGGCAACTCACTAAAAAAATGTTTTGTATACTCTCCCAAAAACAACTGTGTTAGAGACTATCTACTTTTTATTAGGTAATTAAAAAAAAATACATAAATTACAATTTTGACAAAAAAAATCGCATAACTCCAAAGCAAAACAAAATTTCGTTTCGAAAATACGATCAAATTTTTTATATTGCTTTATTTTATATTAATTATTATTTTCCAGATGCAAATAGTTAAAAAAAAAAGTTTGGTTCTAAACCTCATATTCACCCTGTATAACACGAATTTAAAAAGGAAACACTCAGCAGGATACTAATTCTTTGAGTCGGGCTTACGAATTACTGTTTTTTTAACATATTTTGTAATCGGATTATTTTTCTTAAACTAGCCAATTTTTAACTTGATCTGAAATTTTTAATCGGAAATTTGTGATTTGAAGAAAATATGCATATAGTATATGCATTATTTCCTAAAATATGCACGAAGTTGCCAAAATATGCAAAATATGCAAAATATGCATTTTTTAATGGGCTTATTTTAATCAAAAAACATTATACAGGCTGTATTATGAAAAACGCCCCAAGCCATAACTCCATTATTTTTAAAGTTATGACAATACTTCCTAGAACAAAGTTGAACATTTTTTGTCATCTATCGTTTAGGATAGATGCTAAATTAATGCTGCTTTCTGTTTCACCGGAAATGACATCAACTTTATTTTTTGTAATAGAACATCCTGTAGATTTTACCACTTTTGGATTCTTTGTTTAATTGTCTTTTAACAAGTTTTAGTACCATATGCCTAAAACTAACCGTTCGTGAGATATTCACCAAATAATGTATTTATTAAAGTAGGCAGTGGAAAACAATAATATCAAGTAATGTTGACAAATATTATTCCTTTGCATTTTCTATTACTGTTTTTATTCTTTTTAATGTTAATTATAGATGATAATGTGTTAACAGACATATTTTGAATAAAATAAAAATTGTGGGAGAGCACTACGCTTTTACACTGGGTGATTTCTGATGAGAGACGTTCCAAATCGTCGAAAATTTAAGCGACTTAAAGAAAATTTGAGGATGTTTTGGGCTTTTAGAAAACCCAAACTAAAACATCTCCAATTTCAAAGAGATACAGAATTAGATAGGTATTAAAGAAAATGCAAGAACATGAATTCAAGAAATTGCAAGTAACGTTGGCTTATCGCAAGCAACTGTTATAATTTGGGTTTTCTAAAAACCCCAAACATCCTCAAATTTTCTTCAGGTCGACGAATTGGAACTTTTCTTATTGGAAACCGCCCAGTGTAAAGGCGTTGTGGTCTCCAACTATTTTGATTGCTTTCAAAATATTCTTGAATCATGTCTGTTAACACATTATCACCAGAACACCAAAAAGTATAAAATAATAAGAGAAAATGCAAAGTAATAATATTTGTCAAAATTACCTAATATTTTTGTTTTCCACTGCATACTTTAATAAATTCTTAATTGACTCATATCTCACGAATGGTTGGTTTTAGGCACATGGTACTAAAACTTGTTAAAAGACAATTAAACAAAGAATCCAAAAGTGGTAAAATCTACAGGGTGTTCCATTACAAAAAAAAAGTTGATGTCATTTCCGGTGAAACAGAAAACAGCATTAATTTAGCATCTATCCTAAACGATAGATGACAAAAACTGTTCAACTTTGTTCTAAGAAGTATTGTCATAACATAAAAATAATGGAGTTATGGCTTGGGGCGTTTTTCATAATACAGCCTGTATATGCATATAATTTTGTTCATATACCTCTTACATTTATAATTTTGTACTAAATTTTCGTTTTACTTAACCTCATCGCAAAACCGCAATCAAAAAATGTTTTTGCAAAGCCAGTTTTTCTCTAAATTTGCTGGCATTAGAAATCCCAAGGTGCGGTGACGCCAGGACAGTATTCAATTACGAGAAATTACAACAGATATCTCCGAAAGCAACTGGCACACAAAAGAGCGGTGTTTGGAAAAAGGAATGCCATGTTTTGACTGTGCCTCACCTGTAGTTTTGTAAATACCTGCATTTAGTGTCAAAAACGGACGGAAAAGGTCGACCTTAGTGGGCCGTAATTTAAGTATCACACGGCGCCCCATTGCGTCTAGTTGTGTGGTATTTTCTATCTGGTCGAAATCAACACTGTCAGCACTGAAATAAATGTCTTTTTGGGCAGTTTGAATAACCCTTGTCGGTGTGCGCCAAAAACACACAGCCTTCGTTCGAGACGCATAAAGCTTTCTCTTGCGGAGAGTATTCTGTGGCCAAAATCTGATAAGAAAGACTATAAAGTAAAATCGAAGATGAGGAATTGCAGACAAATAGGTAGGCAAATAAAAAATAAACACGTGCTTCGTTTTTTGAGAATTTGTAAATGAAATGTTATTTATATTTAATTTTTTTAGGTAAATGAAATATTTAAACTCCAAGATCTTACAACTGCTTATAAAAAAAAACTCACATATACTTTTAAAATTTTGCTATCTCGCTTTCTTTTAAAAATATGAATATTTAAAGATAGCACAAATTGGCAGTCGTCCATTTTGAACCACCTTGTGCCTGCATTTAATAATTTGAAACATTTGTTACTATAGAAATCAAAAAATTTTTAATGTGTTGTTGTCGACTTTACCAGAAAATTTCTACATTTAACAACATGCACTTAATGACAAAGTTTTATTTATTTTTTAATATCCTAGATAATGTCTCTTATCACTAAAATACAAAATTACTTTTTCTAATTAATAAAAAATAGTAGTAAACTTAGGGAAATTTGATATAACATTTTAGTTTGCAGTTTTGAGAGTAATTCAATGGTTTAAAAAACACTCGAGCACGGTTCTGTTTAATTGGGTCGTTGCACATATTTTTTATTGCATATTCTGAATTTTTATTAAAAAATAATTAACCCATGTTTTAGGGTTTCCTTTGAAATCTTAATTTTAGTACAAAACAATATATCAAAAACTCATAAAAAGAATTAAATTCAAAACACGCGCTTTTTATGCTTGCTGTGAGGTAATAATCCAGCTTTGCGCTCATTGGCTATTTGAATATCGGTAATGCAAATTGCTGATCTGTTTTAAGGTTATATTTTGGTATGAACTTTCTTTAAAAAGTTTATATGCTTGAATTAATATAGTGTTTTGAAATAATTTTTGCCATCTACGAATCATCATGACGATTTATGAAATACATAATTAATTAAAACTAAACTAAATAATTATGCGTATTTAATAACGCTTTTAATGAACTTGTTTGGGTGCGTTACTATAGACTAGTGTGTATTTTATGTTTTTAATTTGATGCCGAAATAGTGATAAAATATAGTATTAAACACTCGTTACAGAAGACGACCATTCAGCAATCGTGTGTTCCTCAATCTTCACTGCGCAGCTCGTTTCTTTTTTTATTTTTTATTTTTCATTTATTATTTAAGTATAAAAATCAAAATTTTTGAAAAATACCTTGGATTGTGCACAATCATGCACATGAATTTATCTTTGTAGTATTTATCTTTTACGTTACACTCCGCCTCAAAATTGTCGCATATTTTTCCAAATCGATTAAAACCAAATTTGTAGTTGTCTAAATTTTAATATCATAATTCCTATAATGTCTGCAGAGACCTAACCAATGTGTATGTTTATTTATAACGTAAAATAACGTAAAATAGAGAAAAGTTTTACTTTACTTTATTAGTTTAAAGCTTTAAAGTTTAAAACTTTATCGTAAAGTTTACATTGCTAGTAATCGGTAATATTTGTGGTAGTGAAAGTCGTTGCCATCTTCAATAAAATTGAATGGATGCAAAATTTTTACCGTATAATGACTTTTTTATATGAGAACACTTTTTTCTATATGCTTGTTTTTGTCATTTTTTTAAACAATGTAATAGGTTTGGAAGAGGTAAACTCAAAGATCACATAAAATTTGAGTTGGTGAAGTTAAAGGCTGCGCCCCAAATTTATATTTATTTGATAAACAAAAAATCAAAATATTCGGCTAAGGCCGAATTCCTTTGAGCTTTACTATCACCAATTAAAATATTTGCATAACATACTTTAAAATTATCCCGATGTTTGTTTTACTTAATTAAAATATCATTTTCTACATTAAAATTTTGAAAAAATAATTTTGTTCAAGTAAATCTGCTTATTATCCTACACAAATTACAATTACAAATTAATTTTATGGCTATAAAAAAAGTTTATTACATTTTAGTTAATGGCAAAATTGAATTTCAAAAGTCTATAAATTAATTTTCTTTTAAAGAAAAAAAATAAAAAAATTGTTTTAGGGTTTCGAGTTTATCCTAATAGAAATAACACGGCTAAACAGGAAATGACATTGCCAATTAAACGCTACTTTATACTAACATATTGTTTTGATTTTTAAATAAACTTCATTTCTAAAAAAACATGAAATAAGTAAATGAGATTTTATAATTCAATAATTCATCATGAATATGGCCTACCTATAGCAATAAGAAATTTTACATGTTATGAGAGTTTAAATTTTGCACTTTAAATTTTCCAAGTTTTTTTGCTATAGGCTATTACTCGTAGGAGAGGAAACAAGGAAGCTTTATGCTAAATTGAAAGTCTGTTTGTTGTTTGTGGCTTTTAATAGCATAATTTTTACCTTTACTAAATAATTATAAAAAAGCATAAAAGATTATCAGCATCATTAAATAGACATAAAAAGTGTCAAATGTCAAAAAATAAGTCTCAAAAGATCGAATTTGTTTACATTTTTTCCATGTTTTCTTTGGGGCCCTAGTTCTTATACAGCCTGTATAATCGTAACGAATACCACTGGAGAATCGAAAATGCCCTTTCTTGTTTTTTCGCAGATAACGTCTCGTTACTCGTAAAATAATCGATTATTTTCGATGCTCTTGTGATATTATACCTAACTGAATATCTTTTTCACCTGTTTTGAAAACATTAGTTAACAAAAACAATAACATAAAATTTACAAATCATGCGACAATCCGACAATACATACATAATTTAATTTTTGTTTTCTTTTAACTTTGAGAATGACATTTTATCATGTAAGAAATATAATTTTAAGAAACATGGCGTGCGCTACTGTCTTGGCATCACCATCAATTAAGGATGAGTTTGAATGATCTCCTACAACAGGACCTGAGAAAAGTCTTACAAATTTCGCAGCTGTTTGCCAACAAAAACTCAAGCACAAAACATGTGTATACATAGGATCACTTAACTTTAGTCGCTCATCACCCCCTGCACAGATTAACTATAGGGCTTTTTTGTGAAAAGCAGTGGTGTAGCCTTATCTTCCACACTAGAATTTAATTAAAATACGGCTTTATTTTTTAATTTTTTTTGTTGAGACTATCTACTTATCTTTAAATTTAGATTTTGTGATGATAAATTAAAAGTAAGAGATGTTCAAAATGTGATTAAAATTGTGTAAAATAGGTTTAAAAACCCGCCAATGGCTGGGATCGGCTGTAGGTAAAGTGGTTTAGGTGTCGTAATCTGTATGTGTGTTGCTTGTGGTAGCATCATCCATCCATATTGTGATATTGTATTCGCATTTGCACAATGCATGCATTAGCTGATTCCATTAGGGTCTATTCAGTTTAAGCGACAAGAAATTTACAGAGGGATGCGTTATTATTTTGGCTTTTATTCGATAAACCTCCTGGTTGTATTTGTAGAAACAGCCGACCGTCTTTTGTGTACATAAAACCTTCTTTTACACGTATTTGAACACGTGTACAAGATGTTTTCTCTTGTATCAATTTGTTTAAAATTAATGTGTTTGTATAATTTATATTTACTGCAGTATCGAACACAAGCAATAAAGAGATAATTGTCATTGTTTCTCCGGTAATTATTTTCCTGCAGTGGCTAATATTTACTGAAGCCATTAAAAGCTGTGTCATTAAGCTTGCTCAACGTAATGGTAATTTGCATGCAAAGAGTGCGTGCACTTTGTTATTTTCTCAAAAATAATAATTTCGGTTTAAGTGTAGTTCAAATACGCAAAAACAGAACGCGATTAGTACCGAGATTCAAGTTTTCAAGTCCATTAGATCAAGAATCCAAAAATGAAAAAAAATCTGAGGGATAATGACATGATGCAAATTACTTTGAAGTTTACTCGCCATGTGCTTCTTTTAAAAATACACTCAATTTGCATAAGTGGATGCAATAGCTGCAATGTATCTGCAAATTATGTAAATACTTCGTCGCGCTAAGTACTCACAGCAGTTGATTTACAAAACGTCTATTTAATTATAACTTTATTATCTATTAAGCAAATTGGACAATTGCCAATTTGTTAATTTTTACCAATTAATTTTAAAAACCATTAAAAGCTTAGTCTTTAGACTATTACATAAAATGCCAATTGATTAAATAATTTTTTAAATTACATTCTTGTGTTTATTAGATATTTGTATTTTCTAATTAATATACAAAGCGTTATACCTAATTATCGGTAATAGTAAACAATTTTGCATTTATGTTTTTATAGCACTCATAATTTATCTCACACAATTAACTCAAAGAAATTTCAATTGTTTTATTTTGCTGTATGGGTTGTATGTATAGGTAATTGAAATTAATGTCGTATATTACGAGTACAACCATTATGGGTTATTTGATTATTTCTAATTAATTCTAATAAGGATTTAACCTTGTAGTTGTATTTCAATAACAAGTAATAAAGTCTATAAAATAAATTTAACTATGTTATTTATACAGGGCTGTTCCGTTTTTATTGTTACAAATTTGAACAGGAAAAGAATATTCAATTTTAAGACAAAAGTTTTCTATAACCATGTATCAAAAGATGTTTTGTACAGGAGCTACACCCTCTGAAAGCGATACGTTTTTAATGGGGTTGTATCGAAAAAAAGTAAAAAAACTCTTTTTTGTGAAAAACTATGGAATTTAAAATTTTGTAGCTGAAAGTGGCAAAAAACTTCAGCAAAAATAATTGGAGTTCTAAAAATATATCAAACAATATAACATTTTCAACTTAATTTGCTAATGTCTTGGTGCATTTGGTTGAAATTTTACTTGAAAAAGGCATAACTAATTTCGTTTTCGACCCCTAATTTGGGTATTTTAGCAAAAATTTTGTGAAAAAAATCAGTTTTGGCTCAAAAACGTTTTATTTCGCTTAAAAATAAATGGAATTATGTAATTAAATTTTTTGTCTGAGTAATTTTTGGGCATCAAAAACAATTGAGATTTTTACTCAAAAATAGGCAACACCATTTTGTATCTAATTAGGAGATTTATCGGCTTACTTGAGCAAAATGTCGCAAAGGAAAAGTGCATTTTTTAACTGAAAAAGTCAAAAGAATGTTATTTTCGACCAAATTTGGTCATTTTTTGCCAAAATTTTGCAAACTCAAAAACACCTTAAACGTTTTAAAAGGTGCACCAACTTGGTGGTTTTTTCGTGGTGAATAATTTTTTTCGAGAAAAAGTAGGTATTTAGGTCATCAAAATAAATTCAGTAAAACAAATTAAAATAGAACGGTAATTTGAATCTAGTTTAGTGATTTTGTGGTTTATTTTAGCGAAATTTTGCGAAACAAAAGTTTTTAGCTGAAAAACATTCTTTTACTCTCGAAAATGTCAAAAATAGCATAATTTTCGATCTAATTTGGTAATTTTTGGCCCTTTTTGAACGAAATTTTATACTGAAAAGGTTCAAAAATGTAAGTTTGATTGGTAAGTTTTGGTCTGTTTTAACGAAAAAAAGACAGTTTATTAGCTTAAAAAGCAAAAATAGCGCAATTTTCTTCGACATTTCGACTGGTTTGGACAAAATTTTATAAAATAATTGCATTTCTGGCTGATGAACTTTCTTAAACACTTAAGAAAGTAAAAAATAACATAATTTTTGATTTAATTTCGTGATTTTTTATCTTGTCTCGATGAAGTCTTATTCAAAATTTGAGTTTTTATCTTAAAAACATGCTAAAACGTTCAAAAAACCAAAAATAGTTTGATTTTCGACCAAGTTTGACCATTGTTTTTTTGATAAAAAACACAACAAAACAAGTGTAATAACATGAATACCTATTAAAAAGATTTTACTCAAAAAGGGTAAGTTGTATCGAAAAAACGCAAGAGATCTCTTTTTTGTAAAAAAGCAAAATAGTTTCAGTACTTTTTATCTCAAACCCCCCCAATTTAGGACGCCCCTGATTAAAAATTTCGACATAAAGGTAATCAACTGTACCAAATTTTGTAATTTTATCTAAAATGGTTTCTGAAATATTGGACAAAATCCATTAAAACATGCACCCCTTTCAGAGAGTGTAGCTCCCTTACATAGTATTTTTCCATATATGTTCTTTTATCTTAAAATTCAATATTCTATCACTTGTTTAAATTTGTTACAATAAAAATGGAACATCCTGTACATTTTAAATAAGTAATTAATGTAGGTATTCTTAGACACTCTCAAATAAAACAACTTAGAAACTTATTGATCTCCTGATCTAACTTCCACGTGAATCCATCTATAAATCAACCACAACCCAATCAAACCTTTTTTTGTCCCACAATGTTGTTTTTTCTCCATGTTTCTTTTTTTTTCCAAGTAGATAAATCGCAGTTACGATGTCATAAACCCTATAATTTCGGCTGCTCTGAAATAGGTCCGAAGAGATAATTTTAGACCATAATATTGATGTTACGTTCTCATCAATAATGCCCAAGATCTAACACAGATTTTCTTTGTGTATGTTTTTATGATAATGAGAAGTTTGATCGCTTGTTATACTTAAAAAATTTCCGGGTTGCAACAAATATAATTTCGATCAGGGCCACGCAGACCGTTATTACTTGTAATTATTAAGCTTGGAGAAATTTCAAGTGAAGGAAACCGCCATTTAAAAATGGCCGTCAGTTATGAAAATAAAATCGAGTTGTTTGCAGTAAGCATAACATTTTTATTGCAGTTTATTAATTTAAAAAACAAGATAAATAAGACATGGAAACTAGAATTGCAGTTTAACTCGAATGCGGTGAGTTTTGTAACTTTAATCGCGTGATTCGATGAGTTTTGAAAAAAATGCTCTTGCATTTTTGGGTCTTGCCCCATGAGAACTTTGCTAATTACTTAGTTATCAGTAAGGCTCGGATTATATGCAAAACGCATATATGTTATTAACAAAATTGTAAGTTTTCTACGCATATTTAATGTTTTTTGATTAAAATAAGCCAAATAAAAAATGCATATTTAGCATATTTTGACAACTTGGTGCATATTTTAGGAAATATTGTATATTTGTGCATATTTTATTCAAATCACAAATTTCCAATAAAACTTTCAGTTCGAGTTAGAAATTGGACAGTTTAAGAAAAATGATCCGATTACAAAATATTTTAAAGAGAAAACAACCGGTAATTCGTAAGCCAGACTCAAAAAAATTAGTTTCTGCTGAGTATTTCGTTTTATACTGGGTGAATATAAAGTATCAAACCAAGCGGTTTTTTTTAATCATTTGTTTCCAAAAAATAATAATTAATATGAATTAAAGTAATATAAGAAAATAATATTATTTTAAGAACAAAATTTTGTTTTGTTTTTGAGTTATTTGATTCTTGTTGTCAAAATTACAATTTATATAAAAAAAAATTAATATAAAGTACATAATCCCTTAGATTATGATGACCTTCGTGAGAAAAAGGTTTTTATTTGGTGGGTTGTCAAAATAAATATTTTTGTAGAAATAAATATAAATAATACAGGATGTCCCACGAGTAATCATGAGCCTGAAAAAATTTTTGAAGCAACCAAAATTACGTTTCAAAGATAACGTGGATATTAAAATATTTAGTTTTAATAAATTAAACATAGTGACCAAACAGCACTTCAACTTTGATTTATAAAATGTCAAACCTTGGAGAATTTTGTGAGAATTACTAAAATGTTGACGAAAAGACCAACAAGATTCTCATTTATAAAAAATATTTGAAAAACTCTTCGCAGACTGCACGTTTCTATTCAGCACGATATCCAATTAGACGGACTTCCTAAAACTGGATTAAAGTCATTTTGACTGCTAAAAATTTGTCAAAAGTAAAAATACGATTATTATGTTTAACTAATTAAAACGAAATATTTTAGTATCCACGTTATCTATGAAATGTAATGTTGGTTGCTTCAAAAATTTTATCAGGCTCATTAAAACTCGTGGGACACCCTGTATAACATAAAATAAAATAACTAAAAATAATATAAAATATAAACAAATACAAATTATTATATTAACATTTATTAATTATTAATTATTATAATAAATTATTATATTAACAAATAAAAATTATTATATAAACAAATAAAATTTTTATTTTATGTTAAATTTTGAAAATTTTTATTTTTGATACCTATAACATCACATTTTTATATAGTAGGATCTTTATAATTCATCAATAAGTTTTTCAAAAAATAAATACTTTAAGCAAAAAACGTTTGGTTCCATACTTTCCATATTGGAGCATATTTCTTAATATCTTCCGCATATTTTTGTGAAAATACGTGCATATACAGGGGGCGCCAAAATTCGCGCCCCAGAGAAAAATGCCATATAAAGTAAGATACCATGAATATGGAAAAAATATTTTAAAAAAATCTATAAAAATTTCGAAGTTATGAGAGTTTAAATTTTGCAATTTGACTCAATTTATTTTTGTAACTCTATTCAATGTTATTTGTGGCTTTTATTGGCAAAATTTTTGTACCTTTACTAAATAATTGTAAAAAACATATACAAGAACATCACTATCATTAAATGGACATAAAAAAATGTCAAATGTCAAAAAATAAATGTTCGATAGATAGAATTTTTTAAACATTTTTTCCATGTTCCTGGTATCTTATCTTACTTTAAATTTTTTCCTGGGGCGAGAGTTCTGTGTATGAGCATATTTTTCGTGCATATAATCCGAGCCTTGGTTATCACTTTCTGGCTAGTTTGCCTCAATTAGGTTGAATTTTAATTGAATTGTCGTAAAAATCGGCTCAATGTTGATGAAAGAAAGGAAGTCGAAGTCCAACACGTATCCGATTAAATTAATCGGAATAGCACAATGCGCGTTTGTCCGGAACGGACCGGTTGCATTATGCTGTGAACCCACTTTATACCTGACGACGTCCGCGGCCATTTTGAATTTTTCACGTTTTGAATAAATAAGCTATTAAGTTTTTGTAGGTCGGTCGTAGAGCATCCCTTGTCGTAAATTATGTTGTTTTCGGCCTCTATTATACACCACAATGGTCTGGTCGGTGAGCTCTGCTTTTTGTATTCGACTTCTCTCTCTTTCCTCGCTTCACCCCGACCACATATGGTACAGGTCGGCTCATAAAATATCGAAACAAAGATTTTATGGAAAGACATCGCCGCAACAACTCTGTCTGAAGTACATAAAATGTAAATGTAACGGCCGTTTATGTCACGGACGTGGATTTAATTACTTATGGAGAGACTATATCTCGATACTGTTAACTACCAAATTATTATGAAATGGACTTTTATGACGAGATACCAAAAACAACAATAAAAAAACATAGTTAAGGCTTTAATTAGATTCGTAATTAGAAGGATACCTATACACAAATTAGGAGATAATCAAATCAAATGTGGAGGATGATAGGCGTGGGCTGAGCTTCATTAAAAAGCAAAAAATATTACAAAAAATGGCTTCCAACAAAATGGCTAAATTGGTAAATTAATAAAGAATGTTCATTTTAAGAGTAAATTAAATAAACAAAAAGAATTTAGTTATTAATTTTTTCAAATTGATTTTTAACTTTCACTTGTTTTTCCACCTGTCTTGTTAGTTGTGGATTTTAGACAGGGCCGTACCCAAGAGGGGGGCGGTTCAAACCCCCTTCGAAATGCTGACCACTTTGTTATAGGTATAGTGTAATTAGTGTTAAAAATTTAGTTTTTTTTGTTATTTTAGTTTGTTAATTTTAAATTTTTATAAATTAATTTTTCATGTGTTAATTTTACAGTGCATGTTTCATTTTTATTGTTAGGTACAAATTTAAATAGTTGATAGAATATTTAATTTTAAGACAAAAGTGTTTCGAAAAATGCTATGAAAGGGAGCTACACCCCCTAAAAAAGGTACGTTTTTTAAAGGGTTTTTCCTAATATTTCAGAATAGATAAAATTACAAAATTTGGTACCTTTATATGTACACCTAAACAAATGCCAAATAACAAAATTTTTAATCAGGGGCGTCCTAAACGGTAAAACAAATTTAATTTTTAATTTTTATGCTGTTTATGGTCTGTAACATAAATTTTTAAACCGATTTTTACTAAAAATCCGTAAATTGTATCGGGGAAACACAAAAGACCTTATGAAAAATTATGAAATTTTGTTGCTGAGAGTGGCAAGAAACCACAGGCAATATAGTTAGAGTAAATTTTTACCCTAATCCCACCTAGTTTAGGAAGCCCATAACTAAAAATTTCAACATTTTATTTTTGTACTTGTCTAGGAGTATAGAAGTTATCATCTGTACCAAACTTTGAATTTTTTTTCTAAAATGATTTTGGAAATATGGAAAAAAACCTTTAAAAGACGCACCCCTTGCGTAGCATTTTTCGATATATGTTTAAAGAAAATTTTTGTTTTAAAAATGAATATTCTATCTCCAGTTTAAATTTGTAACAATAAAAAGTATTAAAAATTTATTTAATTTTATGTTACTTTTGTGAGTTAATTTGTATTTTTTTATGTTTAATTAGGATCTCTTATTTCAATTTAAAATAAAAACGTGTACTTAGAGATTTTTGCTTTTTAATCCGCCTTCTTTCATTTCATTTTCATAGACCAACAAGAAACCCTCCCCGAAGTAAAATCCTGGTTACGATCCTGATTTTAGAAAAGCATAAATTGATTCAAATTCCGGTCAATCGAAAGGTATAAATACAAAGCAATGAAATTTTATGACTGCGCACTTATTGCCAAGTTAATTTACAGCTAAACAAAGTCAGCATATCTCTACCAACTTATAATCAATTATTTTTGTAATGGACGAAATCCAAGTCGTGATTAAAAGCAACTACTAGTTCCACTCGATTAAAATCTGCATCTTCGAGGCCATAAACTTGAAACAGAAAATGAATGATATCCAATTTGAACTTGACCTCAAATACAGACGTAAGATTTTTTTATTCACCTGTCTACTAAGAAAGTTGGCTTTTTTTCGATTTTTTTCGCCGTCATAAAATTGACAAGCATTTATGTATTTATTGGTCGGCACCAGAAAACCGTGGTAGAGAAAATAAGCGAGCGAATGTCCTCGGCAGAACAAGTTGTTCAATTGAAAGCGCAACTTTTAAAAAAACTCGATACATGCGTTGGTATACAGAGTTCTCATTTAATCAACTGTCAGTCTGAAATTATAATAGATGAATTAAAATTGATCAGATTGTGGCCACCCACGTAATGGGGGCAAATGCAGACATGTCTTTACGTCATCACTTGTCAAATGCACAATACTATGTTTTATGCATTCTATCTATATCTCCCTCGAAATCTGTCCCAAGCTGTACGATTGGCAAATCGATGTCTCCCATCCCAAAATTATAACGGATTGGAGAAGGAACACGTAGGAGTACGTAGCTGAAAAACTACTCAAATTGGGTGTGTTTTGTATTATTTAATTTATATGCTAGTTAAATGTGTTCAGTGATTTGTCGTGCTGTGTTTGCTGGCTATCTAGATGGTAAATATCCGCGGACAATAAATGGAGAAATTATATCTCCAATAGCATCGTTCTTCAAGTCATTATACATCCTCATATAAAATTTGACGAATGTCGTCTTCGACTTGTTATAAAACTGGCAATGGTCGAGGCAACTTTTTGTTGCTACCTCTAGCTCGTTTTCTTTATAATGATGATGATGATGGTCTGGTATAAATACCTAAGAGGAGCTATGGCGGATTCAAGTAACTATCTTGTAACGTTGAAAAGGGATTACATTAAAACGACTCGTTTTCTTCATTATTTATTCATAGAAAACCTGCTTGGTGCGTTTATGCCTTTATACCAGATAGAACAGCACGCACGAAGAATCACATTTTCAGATTGCTACAAACTCTTAACGCACGCGAACTTTATTAGAAACGTCAAAAAGAAATCAAGTTGATAGGAAAAAACGTCAGGTAAGTAATTTGAAGGGTTTGGGTGTAATTTTGGTAAAGTAAAATCTATGCCAATACAATGGTATGGTATATCAGGTGAATAAAAAGTATAGAACCAAATGTTTTTTGCTTAAACTATTTATTTTTTGATGAAGTACCTACTACAAAAATGTGATTTTGTTTAGTTTTTGAGTTTTGTAAAATTTTTAATTTTTTGAAATTGCAACCACTATAAAACCATTTTTTACATGATGAGGGATGACTATGATTCTTAAATAGACTGACAAAACTTTATCCTTGGTAGTAAAAAATGAGAACATGCTGGAAAAAAAATTTAAAAAATTCTTTGTTTAACCATTCTCTATATAAAATTTATTCAAGTTATTTTCGAGGTAAAGCGTACGCCACTGATGTTTGTAAATAGTAATAGTTCAGGTAGTGGAAACCATGGTATTAATTTGATCATTGCAACAATTTATAAACGCCGTAAGTGGCACGGATTAAGGGGGTTTTGCCCCTAAAAGATATAAACGTAAAAAAGGTACAGCTTGTCTCCATTTATCCTTTGCTCTGATAAAATTTTGTCGGTCTATTTAAGAATCACTCTGTACAGTGTGTTTCCGGATTGAGTTTACACGAAGAAAATTTTTTATCTTTGATTTTACGCCAAAACTGCAATAAGGAAAAACATTTTTATTCTGATTCAGCGGAAAGAAAAGTTAATTTTTCTCTTGATGTTGTTCATTTTTCTCTACTTTTTAAGTCCTATCACATTGAGAGTTTTATATATTTGACAATTAATTTATTAATTCAATAATGATAGTTCTTGTTAAAAATTACTGTTTTTTTATCTTAAAGCTGTTTCTTTGAGTTGTGACGAGATTTAAAAAGCAGATAAAAATTATTCTAAGACCAAAATCAAAAAAAGGAACCTTTCTTTGTACAGAGTTAGAATAATAAAGTTTTAAGATTTGCTCGTTTCAGGTAAAGCAAAAAATGTTTTCTTTTGCAGTTTTGGCGTAAAATCAAAGTTTTTTTTTCTTCTTGTAAACTCAATTTGCGGACATAGGTCTACAACTATTTACTCTATGTATATTTAATTTTTATTAAAAAAAAATTTTATTCTATTTTAGTCAATAATCATTTTTATACGCCCCCAAATGAGGGCATAAATTGGTTGTAAAAAATCTCTGCTTCAGAAACGTTCATTTTGAGAAATTACTTGTTTTTTAAACAAACGCAGCAACCTTAATAACATCAAAATAGCTAACTTTCTACACAACACTAAAATTTGAATGGACACAATTTTTAGTTGAATTTTAAATATTTATTTCAATTTTTTAGAAATTATAAAATAGAATAAAACGTCGTATGTACAACGTGCATAATTGTCGGGATTTTAAAAGCCCTCATTCCCCGGGCTGTAAACATTTCCTCATGCCATAATCTCCTTATTATGCCCTTAATACATAAATAACTATTACGTAAGTTCCCATTTTGGCACTCAAAAACCAGACAAAATTATATTCTCAAAATACGATCATATTTTTTCTAGTATTTTAATTTATATTTATTATATTCTGGAGACAAATGATTAAAAAAACGCTTGGTTGCAAAGTTTTTATTCACCACAAAATGTTCCAACAGAGAAAAATATTAAATATAAATAAATATTGGTGGCGGCTCGTAATCTTTTATTAAAAGGAGGCAGATCTTTTTTATATAAAATAGAAATATACCTACCTACGTATGTACATCTTACACATGCCATATACTTGACCACTAAAAATGATTTTCTGCTTTTGTCGTCACCACGCAAAGCTAACTTCTAACAGCAAAGCAAAATTTGTTTTTTGTTTAATTTGTCAATTTTTTTAACTGATTCTTAAAATTTATTTAGACTGAAAGAAAGTGTATTTTCTCCCTGAGTAGTTCCATTTGTGGAAGGAAAAGATACGCATTCCTCCCTTGTAATACAATTTTTAGAAAAAAAATTTAACTTCTATTTTCACTGCCTTCCCTGATGAGTCGCCATTGAATTAACTTTTAAACTTTGAAATAAGTTTTTCAGCTGCTTACAGATTTTAATAACATTTTCCTCTTAAATTGTTATTATGTAGGCCAATTTGAAATCATTTATTTTTGTCTAGGTTCATGACTCACGAGAATCTTTATCCTTATGTGGAGGAAGAGCTAATAATAATCTTGAAATTGCTGTTTGCTGATAAATTCTGCGATTAGATTTCGTTATTATGGCATCATCAAGCAGACGGGGCCGATCAGCCCTGTTGATAATCCGTTTCTTGGATGGTATACAACTCTATAATTTGAGAAACGCTATGATTAATTCCGGCGTTGATAAAGAAATCTTTTTGTAGTGGTGCCAGGCCGAACAAAGCAATCAATAGAAAAGGTGCGTGACGTTTGGAAAGGGTCTACACACAATCAAAAAACAGAACACACAACGGGACAGAAAAGGAAAACTTACAAATAATTAAAATACCAAAACGTTATTCCAAATGCAAATTGTGCGTGCATTCGGGACATTTCCTTGAGGCATAAAAATATTTATATATTTAACAGTGTTCGGACGCCTATAAATTGCTTGTTATAAAACAGTCTTCAAAGCGTTTATATTGCCTTATAAGTTGTAATTATATTCGCATTTTATACTGAAATTAATAACCTTTGAAGTGAGTTCTACGTAAGGGTGCTTATATGTTATGAACTTGTTTATTATTCAAGCATTAACCCTGGTATTTATAATATGAGCTCCTCGTAATTGGTCGTAAGGGAATTACTTAGTTTTATATCATGAGCGATGCTTGACTATAGAATTAACGCTAATTTACACGATATTTCCGGTACAACTGTTATGTTGTTACTAATTTCAGAGCACCGTCTCTGATTTGCAAGATATGTTATTTTAAATTATATTTTTTAATTAGGCTATTATTTTTTTAAATTATGCCGATAACACAAGGCGACAAAAAAAGTCATGTCGTGACAACTTGACAAATTTTATATCATTTTGTTCGTCTCAGTGAGACAAATCAAATGCACTAAAAAAAAATAAAAAGCCCACACACTTTGAACAAAATAATTTTTTTCTAATTTAAATGAATTAAAAATACTTTAACTTTAAAAAAATATTACTCAATAACTATTAGGCCGATTTCCTTCAAATACAAATCATTCTAAAGGGATGGCCTTGCCCTTTAGAATGATATAAAATTTGAAATTGCATATTGGCAAACTTTTTTTTTGAACAGTGTTCAAAGAAGTTCGAAGTAAATCGAAATAATCTAAGAAAAACCCTACGAGTAATTTTTTTTTATCATTACCATCGTGTAGAGCATCTCTATTAATTGTAATCCAAATTTTCAAAAAAATATACCGAGTAGTTTTCAAGATATGATTTTTTGAATTTAAGGTTTGCTAATCAAGCATTGCTTCATATAGGAGAAATGCATGTTAATCTTACTTAAAATTGCATTTTTATAAAAGTATTTGTTTTAAGACTCTTCTTTCGCTTAAAAATGGTCGATTGCACCTTCTTTGTTCTAATTACAATAAACAAAAACTGTTTGTTTACTTAAAACAAATAAAGAGTACCTGCGTACTAATTAAAGCAAATAAAGAGTTTTTTTGTTGTAAAAATGACCACTGATCATTGAGCAAAGAGGATGTAGAAGTTTAAGGCACGAGTCTTAAATATAAGGGCAAATCTTTTTCAAATCAAATCACTTTCCATTCAGATTTTGACTTGTTCACTTTGTTCTAGCTTTCTGAACTTTTTTTGAAAATGTTCTAAGCAAATGCTTTCTCATCACTTTCGAGTGATGTTAAATGCAATAAGTCACCTGAGTTATTTTGTTGGTACATTCTACGATTAGCTTCAGTTAGCTTGTAGGTAGTAGTCGTTGTGATAACAATTGCACACGAAACAACTGACTTATTGCATACAACATCAGTAGAAAGTGATGAAAAAGCATTTGCTGAGAACATTTTCAAAAAAAAGTTCAGAAAGCTAGAACAAAGTGAACAAGTTGGAATCTGAATGAAAAGTGATTTAATTTGAAAAAGATTGTTCTTATATTTAAAGCTACTGCTTTAAACTTCTAGATCCTTTTTGCTCAATGATCAGTGATCATTTTTAGAACAAAAAAACTCTTTATTTGCCTTAATTAGTACGCAGACATTCTTTGTTTGTTTTAAGTAAAGAAACAGTTTTTTGTTTATTCTAATTAGAACAAAGAAGGTGCAATTGACCATTTTTAAGCAAAAGAAGAGTCTTAAAACAAATACTTTTATAAAAATGCAATTTTAAGAAAGATTAACATGCATTTCTCCTATATGGCGCAATACCTGAATAGCAAACCTTAACTTCAAAAAATCATATCTTAAAAACTACTCGGTATATTATTTTAAAAATTTTGATTCTTACTAATAAAAAGATGCTCTAAACGATGGTGACAAAGAAAAAAATTACTCGTAGGGTTTTTCTTAGATTGATTCGATTTACTTCGAACTTCTTCAAACACTGTTTGAAGAAAAATTTGCCAATATTTAATTTCAAATTCATTCTAAAGGGCAAGTCGATCCCTTTAGAATGGTCTTTATTTGAAGGAAATCGGCCTAATAGTTATTGAGTAATGATTTTTTAAAGTTAAAGTATTTTAAATTCATTGTAATTAGAAAAAAATTATTTAGTTCAAAGTGTGTGGACTTTTTGAATTTTTTTAGTGCATTTGATTTGTCTCACTGAGACGAACAAAATGATATAAAATTTGTCAAGTTGTCACGACATGACTTTTTTTGTCGCCTTGTGTAATCAAATGTCACATTTGCATCAGAACATTTTAATAATGCTCCCCACTGTTTTCTAAATAATTTATTTATATTTTTATTTGTAGACATTGTTGTAATGTGAAAACTTGTAATTAGTTGATTAAAAAAAACAGAAGCTTTAGATTTTTCTTTCTATTGATTTGTGCTTTATAGCAATTACAGATACGCGAGCAAAACTTATTTTTATTGTTACAACATGCGCCTAACTGCCTAAGAAAATAACAGGTCGGTTAATTTGGGTCGAAATTGGCAAAACTATGTCTGTTAATTGGTGGGGCCTTGATGAAGAAGAAGATCACTGGTTGGCGACATCGTCAGCCAGATGGTATCCAAAGTGGTCGTAAAATAAGCGATAAACCGTCTCATCAAATATACATCGGCCGGCATTGAAAACATGGCTATAAAAACGAATAAATAATAAAAAATGAAGAGGCCACACATCTAGTGCTTCATACCAAGATCATTATAACCCAGTGATAGATTTATCACCAATTCTGGAGAGTGCGCGCACAATATCCATAAATACACATACCTAAGAGTTATCGACTAGTTAATTGGCAGATTAAATTGTTTATGAATGCGGCCATATGCTGGTAACCCAATCGGGGCCTGTTATTACTGCTGTCTCACCGTAATGGTTGAACTTCTCTCCTCCTTTTTCATAGTTTGGGCAGCTTTGGGATATACCTACAACGAAACTACAGTCACTGTAAACGAAAAAAGATATGCTTCAGATGCAATTTCACATATTGTAATAGTACAGGGTGCGCCAGAACTCGCGCCCCAGAGAAAAATTTCAAGTAAGGTAAGATACCAGGAACATGAAAAAAATGTTTAAAAAATTCTATCTGAAAAAATTTTGATATTTATTTTTTGACATTTGACATTTTTTTATATCTATTTAATAATTCTGATGATCTTGTATATGTTTTTTACAATTATTTAGTAAAGGGACAAAAATTTTGCCAATAAAAGCCACAAATAGCATTGAACAAGAGTTACAATTTCGGATACAGCTTCCTTGTTTCCCCTTTTAATAGCCTATAGCAAAAAACTTGGAAAATTAATTTTCCAACAGAAATAAATAGAGTCAAAGTGCAAACTTTAAATCCTCATAACTTCAAAATTTTTTTAGATAAATTTTTTTTTACATTTTTTCCATGTTCCTGGTATCTTACCTTATATTTTTCTCTGGGGCGCGAGTTCTGGCGCACCCTGTATATTAAAAAACAAGTGTTACAAACACACCCATTGTGATACGAGTAGGTATAGTTTGTGACACGAGCCACGCAGTGGCGAGTGTTACAAATGCACGAGTAATGAGAGGTTTTAACATGCATTTTTTATACCTACTATTTTTTCTATTGAGCGCTTTTTAAATTAAATTTATTAATATATATTTGACAGTTAAAATTTACCCAAATTGCTCAAAAATAGCTTAAATTGCATTAGTTTTAGTGAAATACGTTGAACTGCAACAATTTCTTACTTAAAAAACGACAGTCTATGGTCAGTAATGGCCAAAGTATTGCATAAAATGTCGTCAAAAAACATTTAGGTGCACAAAATGCTCATTGTAATACCGAAATAGAAAAACATATTTTTTACCTAAAAGTAACTGTTTTTGGTTTCAAAAAAACAGAAATAAATAAATATGTAGAACAATATAATCTAAGTAGAACAATATACTGAGTGATTTTAAAATATAGTCAGTGAGATCTAAGATTAGGATGTAAAACTATATAGGGAAGGCCTAAACGTATTTATTCACAATCACCAATGTCATATGCCGATTACTAACCTTTTAAAGGTTGGGAAACACGTCATTATATCTCATGAGGAGTAATAATATTACTTCTCTTGGGCGGTAATATGCAGGATAGCCAACGTTAAAATTACAAAAATACCGGTAATTTTTTCTTTCAAATTGTCACGTTACGCATAATATTTTGCTAAATTAGTATTCAATTGCTTCTGTAGCAATTTTTCTTACTTCTGGGGAAGTTTCAACAATTTTAATATCAGATTCACACATTATTTTAATACCACGTTTGAACCTTAACTTTGTTAGAATTTTATTTTATTCAAATTTTTGACTAAAAATAATGTGATTGTAAATAAAATAGCATACAAACCTCGGTGGTAATGGCATTACCCCTTGTGCACTCGGAGTAATGCCATATTTACCACCTCGCTTGTAATGTACTCTTTACTTATTTGTTACACACTAGAGAAAGAATGAGCTCGAAAGAGAAACGTTTCATCCCTTAGGTGCTATCTCTGTCAACACAACACTTAAGTGAGATGCAGTTATTTTAAAGTTGGACGAATCAGAGGTAGAAGGCGCACGTGCTTCTTATCCCTTTTTACGTGTTAATCAGAAACTCTCAAACAGTTTGTAAATAAAATAAACTTGTATAAAACATTTATTTATTCATTTATTTACAAAAAAAAAAATGTTATAAATTAATGGTCTTGAAAAAAACTTCCCCTTTCCTTAAACATACCATCAGGTGAATAAAAAGTATGCAAACAAACGTTTTTTGCTTAACCTATTTATTTTTTGAAAAAACTAATTAATAAATGTGACGTTTTATCAAGAATAAGATGATTCGAAATTTTTTTTTGTTTTTGAGTACAGACTTATGTTCCTTACAATTCAATGATGTAGCAAGAAACAGAGAACGTTAGGCATGTCTGTGATTGTAGGTCGACAAACTTGCCTTATCCAAATGTTTATAGTTTCTGAGATATAGAGAGTGCAACCTCCACAATGGTGTCGGAAAAATTGCAATATAAACAAAGCTTGAACGTTTTGAGTACTTTATCTCAAATTTTACATTGCTAGTAATCACACTTGAGGTGATAAAATTGGGTGTTCAACAACAAAAAATTATCCAAAGTTTTATATTTTTTTTATATGACAATTCTCTTTTGTGTGTAAATTTAGAGAGTAACGATTTTTTTATCATAGATTATTTTCACAAACTCGCATATTTTTTTATAGCTCATTATACCTTCAAGATTAGGATCTTTAATAATGTTGTGCCTTTTGAAATTGCTCTTCTAAATATAGACTAAAAACTTAGTTGTTCAAATTTTTTGAGACATCATCTTTGACGAAACTAAAAAACTTCTTATATAAATTACTTAAAAAGTTTGATCTAGAAGAACAATATTAAATAACTAATACGTTTCTTCATGCCATCCTTGCGTGTTTAAGTTACCAACAGTCATTAACTTTTTACTGCCTTTTGTTCTACTTAATAAAACAATGCGCAAACAAGACATTTTTAATTAAATAGGTATATTCTAGGTATAGAATCTACAACGTGCTGTACAACTTCAGTTATTTACTACCATCCATATCATTTTTAATTTCCTAATAAGTAAGCTCTAATAAGTCTTTGTTATACCTATTATTTAATGGATCATCATCTATTAATAAGTTCGTTTAATACGTTCGATACGAAACATTTTACCAGTGACCCTTAACACCCACCATAGCAGTGTTAAAATCAATAATTGTTTTTATAAATTTATTTAAAAAAATATATAAGATCTTGTAAAATAATATAAAAAAATACTAGAATTTAATAAGAATATGAACAAATTAATAAATATGCTTAGGTATTCTAATATGTACTCGTATACAGAATGTTCCGGCTAAACCCCATCACATTAGAAGTATTGAAAGTTCCGATAATATTTGTCTAAAAATTTGTATTTTGTAACTATAATCCTGCTTAATGAAAATATTTTCACTTCCCGTTACATCGAAAGTGGATAGGTATCAACTTTGATATTTTATTATTATTTTTTTATTAAATAACTGTTATTTTATTTAAAAAACTATGTTTATTCACTGTGTTTTTGAATATGTATTTCTTTTTCTATGAAAGTTATCATCGATCTTCTCTCTACCTAAGATTTTTTTGAATATCTTTAACTTCGAACCTTCTTTTTTAAAAACTGATACTTAACTGCTTTTTAACTATTATGGAATTGTATTGTGGCATTTAAAGAAGAAAGAATCGATCTTTTTTTCAGTAGTTTCATACCTAATTAAAACTTGATTAACAAACACTTAAAATTTAACGTTACATTTGGGGAAAGTCAAATACTAATAGGTCAATTTTCCTAATTAAAACACTCCAATTTTAATGGAGGAGAAAAATTCTGCTTCGATCTGTATAACATTCTCTATATCTATGAACCCAAGCAGACAACAATTTTTTAGCCTTCACAACCTAATTTCAACAGCTAATATAAAAAAATAATTTCGGAATTTTTTAAATTTGTAATTTGTAACTGAACAACGGCAAGAGTCCGTGGAACCCTGCTCGGTGCGCCACTGCATTTTACGTTAGATACAAACTCAAAATATGTTAGGTACAAAATCATAGTAAACATTCATTTCATTAATCTTTCAGTTTTTGACACCGAATTTGACACATTGTCTCTCCTATCCAACCAATTATCTTGCAAATGTTTCCACCGGTGTTATCAAGAAAGTTTAATGATACGATATTGAAATATAATATAACTCGAATTAGCGATTTAAACCATCTCGGACGCTGCGCAGGTGACTCGGCCACCCTCGTCACCTAACATCGTCCTCGATTATTATAAATCGCTTAATTATTCTCGTTATATTAATAGCTATAATATTCCTATACCATGAATAGGTAATCTTTTTTTAATTTTAAATCAAACTTGTTTAGATTGTATCAGAAATAGACTTTTACGTTTTTGATAATCCGACACCTTGCTTGCTCACTTATTAATTATTGGTTTGAAAATGAATAACAAAATTATCACCTCCCATTGAACATTTTTATCAAATTGATATTTTAATTTATTCATATGAGAGACAGCTGCATTTCTAGGAAAAAATAAATTAGCTAATATTTTCAACATGATTAGTTCTCTTGTAGGTAGATTTGTATAATAATAACCGTCGTTGGTAAAATTCTTCGAGAACACAACCAGAAATGGACGGTGTTATCTTGTAAGAAATTGGGGAACTAAATAAAGAGTAACTTTTAACTACCAATCTTATTATTATAATTTCACTTAACGTTAAAGCTTGAATAAAATAGACTAACGAGTTAATTTTTTCTATCTGCATAATTTCGTAATAATTCACGTTCATAATCGTGGCTTAGTGCAAGAGCAATAACTCATTTTTTTTCTTTATGTGTATACTACGTTACCGCTGTTTTGTAGTAAGGAATCAAAATAGCTTCATTAAAAAAGCATGGAGATTTGTGAAGATTAAATGTGAGAAAATCAATCTTTTTAGGTGTAATAACAGGAATTTTCAATTGCATTTGTTAAGAATTATTTGCTATTCAAGTAAGTATAGACTTACTATGTAAATTTAGTATGTATAGCTTAGTTCGTGCTTGTGCAGGGGTAAACCGCATGCATGACCCCGTCCATTCTTAATAGCTCTCAGCGGCACACCGAACCAGGTGATTAACAGATGTCTAAAAAATAATAATGTGTTTAGTATAGTGTGGCAGCAGGGGTTCATGATCGGCCATTGGTGGAATGGAGTGGGGCACGCCCAACCCTCACCAAAACGGCATCACGCACGTTTCCACAAGAACACCATGTGTGGCATATGACTTTGCCATGGAGGAGAAAAACGAGATGCCGCACACACCGACTAAGATCTACGTTTTATTAAATTGCCAAACGACTTTTACGAAAACGTGACGACAATCATCACGTTGTAAAACTGATTTCTGCAAAGGCAAGTGTGGGGTGGATTTTTACAAGACGTGAAGAATGTGTAATCCGACGGAAAAGAAGTGAGAACTGTTTATTTGAAATAGTTTTTTGTTTATCCAAGCGGAAAAGTATAGAAATTTGTAGCTGATGAAGAGTGCTTACCTTTCGTAAAACATATTCTAAAATTTATGACCTACAAATTTCCATAAACATCATGTACATACCTGTAAGTTTTTGTCTATAGTAAAGCTACAATTAGATAAAAGAGTATGCTAATCGTATTTTTCCACATTTTTCTTGATAAATAATGTAGAGCAAAAATAATTTTTTTTAATACTTTCTGAAATGAATGATCAAAAAAGATGAAACTTTTGAAAGACAAAAAATCTCAAATTAATCAACAAAAAGTGTTTTATGTGGAACAGAATTAAATTTTGAATAGTTTTTTTGTACTTTTTGCAGAACTTTCAATAAAAAACCTGCTTTATCTGATTATTCTAAATTTTCACTAATCGTTTCGTACTGATGTAATATTTTATTGACTCTTTTTTAAACAGGGTTTTAACTAAAAGTGGTCGTCAAACTTTGCCATTTTTAATATGCTAGTTATTATTTTGTGTAACGTATTTTGCAATTAATTCTTTTTTTCTATAGCAGATTATTATTACTATTTCTTTATCAACTTCTTTGAGTAGATAAAATAGCACTTTAACCGCAAAGGTAGATAAAGTAAAACTTTAACAGCAAGTGTAGATAAAATGACTTAACTTTTTTTAATAACCATAGTAACGGAGCAACACAATATTTTTTATCTTAAACTTTAAGCCCTGCTTTAGAAAAAAAATATTGTATTATACACGACGATAAAGATTGTTTATCTACTCGTGAAATAAGTCCACTCGTAACTTCGTCACTCGTGAATTTAACTTTTTCACTCGTAGATAAACAATCTCTTTATCGCCTAGGATAATAAAAACTATTTTAAATGTATTTGTTTTACTTTAACATCAGCTTTGAGAAGATATTTTTTCAATTTTGTCAATAAGAATGGTAGGCCACGGAATTATGCAAATTGTTTTAATACAGGGATATTATTTAAATAAATAGTTACTTGTAAATGATTCAAACATCGAAGTATAATGGAAAACAAAGAAAACTTTGTTTCTTCTTAGATTATTGAATACATTTGTAATTAAAGAGTGGGTGTTTTCTAATTTGCGCATCAGAGAAAAATACCAAGTAAGATAAGATACCAGGAACATGAAAAAAATGTTTAAAAAATTTTAACTATAGTATCTTCCCGGATTGACTTTATAAGAGGAAATCATTTTTATCTTGGATTTTACGCCAAAACTGCAAAGAAAAAACATTTTTGCTTCACCAGAAACGAACAAATTTGTAATTTAAACTTCATTATTCTGACTCAGTGAAAAGAAAAGTTTATCTTTCTCTTGATTTTGGACTTGTAATATACAGGGTGCGCCAGAACTCGCGACCCAGAGAAAAATTTCAAGTAAGATAAGATACCAGAAACATGGAAAAAATGTTTAAAAAATTCTACCTAAAGGAATTTTAAAGTTATGAGAGTTTTACACTTTGACTCTATTTATTTCTGTTGGAAAAATAATTTTCCAAGTTTTTTTTGCTACAGGCTATTAGAAGAGGAAACAAGGAAGCTGTATCCTAAATTGTAACTCTGTTTAATGGTACTTGTGGCTTTCATGGGCAAAATTTTTGCACCTTTACGAAATAATTGTAAAAAAACATATACAAAATCATCAGTTTCATTAAATAAACATGAAAAATGTCAAATGTCAAAAAATAAATGTCAAAATTTTTTCAGAGAAAGAATTTATTAATCATTTTTCTATGTTCTTGGAAAATTTTTTAAATATCTTTTCGATGTTCCTAGTATCTTATCTTACTTGAAATTGTTCTCTGTAGCGCGTGTTCTGACACTCTGTATTTTCTCTGCGTTTTAAATCACATTGGAGAATTTATTTTTTTGACAACGATGTCACTTTGACAAATGGCAATAAATCGCAACTCAGAAAACAGTTTTATGAGATAAAATGAGATAAAAAACAAAGTCATTTTTAACAAAAACTATCATTATAAAATGTATAAATTAATTGTCAAAGTGACATACCTACTTTTCAAAAAAGAATTTAAATTTTAAAATTTTGCGTTTTACCCTATTTATTCCTGATAAAATAATTTTACACGTTTTTTTTGCTACAGGCTTTTGAAAAAATTAACTAAAAAGCTGTTATCCTAAATTGTAACTATTTACAAGTATAGGATATTTAGTATTATTTTCATAAAATAATGATGATTTGTCATGAGGTTGGGGGTCGTGAGAAAAATAGTGTAGTAACTCGTTGGAAAATGTCTAACGCACTCGTGACTCATGAGGTTTCTGCACTCGGCTGACGTTTCCTGCATAAGACTTTCTACTTGTGAATTATTTGTCATTTTCCGTGCTCGTTAAGTAATACACTATTTCAAATGCATATTTATCTTTTTAATAAACTTTAAATTTAAACTCTAAATTAAAGTTTAAATAATATCTATGTTGCAAAATTCAAAGCTTGATAACACACTTTCTAATGTAAATAATTTAATTTGTTTCTGTAACATTCCACCTACGTTTGAAGCTTATTTCTATGCATGAATTCTTGGCTAATTAAATAATTTTGTCCGAATTTGATAAAGTAAAAAATCTGAAGCCATACGTTATGTTAGGATGAAGTAGTCAAGACCCACCCTAATAAATAATTCATACCCAACCCGAGTGCCTAATCTACATGCAAATATGGCGTTCCTGCATTACTCTTATCTCCCATTCCTACCCCAGCGGTGTCAAAAATAAGCACCAGCCATTTTCATAATTATATGACCCGGTTAGATTCTAGTCTCAGATTTGACCATTTTCTCGCAGGTATATTATGCAAGATCTAGTATAATAGCCATCAGAATATAAAGAGTTTAAAAATAAAACGTTTACTTTAATTGACAAGACATCCAAACAAAAGACCGGAAAGGTCTCTTCACCATCAGGGTTCATGACGCGCTATCATCATTATAATAATAAGATCGTTCTATGGAACGTCTATCAAATAGTATAAACGTCGATAACTCAATAACTTGGACGTTTGTGATGTAATTTAAGATGAATTATGGAGTGCGAAACACTAGATACAATAATAAGTTGTCAAGAATGCAATAACTCTGCAACCATAAATCTAGCAAAAGTTACAAGGTGTTTATTCATCGATCATTGTACTAAAATTTAAGTGTCATTGTTACAGAGAATTGCTTTTATTTAATATTCAAATTATCTTTTTTGGAATAGCAAGTAACAGAGCAGAACGGCTAATCAAAAGACATACTTTAGTTAACATCAATAAAGTGTTTATATCGTTATGACGCTGCTGAATCATTTAATTTCCCCTAAAATACAATTTATATGTTCTATTTTAAGTTATCGCTGATGTATACATTGTTTATTATTAGATAATATGTTTTTCAATATAAGTAGCTGCTCTTTGTTTCATGCACTTATTTCAGGAATATTGACTGAATACATAATTTATAATGCCTTCATTTAAACTCTCTAACAGTAATGTCATTATAATTATAATTATTATCATTAAGTAAATTAGGTAAGCGTTTTAATAAATCGCAAGCTTTTTACTTTTTATTTTTTTTGTAATACTAACCTATACAGGCTGCGCTAGAACTCGCGCCCCAGGAAAAAATGCTATATAAGTAAGATACCAGGAACATGGAAAAAATGTTAAAAAAAAATTATCTATAAAAATTTCGAAGTTATGAGGGTTTAAAGTTTCCACTTTGACTCTATTTATTTCTGTTGGAAAAATAATTTTCCAAGTTTTTTTGCTATAGGCTATTAAAAGAGGAATCAAGGAAGCTGTATCCTAAATTGTAACTCAGTTCAATGTTATTTGTGGCTTTTATTGGCAAAATTTTTGACCTTTAAAATAATTGTAAAAAAACATATACAAGATCATCAGTGTCATTAAATAGATATAAAAAAATGTCAAATGTAAAAAAATATATGTCAAAATTTTTTGACAGATAGAATTTTTTAAACATTGTTTTCATGTTCCTGGTATCTTACCTTACTTGAAAATTTTCTCTGGGGCGCGAGTTCTGGCGCAACTTGTATAAGAATAACTTGACACTACCTATGTGATTAATGTAATGATTTTGTACTAAAGAAAAATTGTTACTAAAGTAAATCGAAACGTTTTAATAATAATAATTTATTTTATAAAAATCTCTTAAGAAAAGGGGTTCGAAAACTCCTTTGGTCAGAAAAAATTTGAGATTAAAGGATTAAAGTTCACGATGGTTGGCAATAAAATCATCGGCAGTATTTTTTTAATAAAATTGGAGCAATTTAGTGGCGAACTAACAACCAACTGATTTCGTTTTATGAAGTAGTATACCGTGTGTCCAAAAAAACATCGAAAAATTGCGGGAGGTGGTCAAAATAAGAAAAAAAAAAGGTTCTATTCTAAATTAAAGTTGGTGCATGGTTTTTAAAAAAAACTCGTTTTTGCAGAAAAAGGTATGTACGTCCGTCATACGACAAGAGACATTTTTTAATGAAAATCAGCCAATATAATAAATCCTAATCTACTAATAAAATGAAAAATTTCTTCGTAAGTAAAATTTTTCATCATGTCCTGGGTTACACCCTGCGGTGCGGCCGGGCTCTGGTTGTAAATCTCCAGGTAGTTCCGAAGTTGAAGAAATGTGTATTAAAATTTGCCTACTTTCAATTTATTGAAAATATCACGTCCCACACTATACTTTTTCAAATTAAAAATACAATTTTTTTAAATATTTTTTTTTAATAATATTTTTGCTTTATATCAAGGAATTAAGAACAGTTATCAAATTCGCATTATAACAGAGATGTGTATTTTTAAATTACCTATAAAATGTTTTTTTTTTTAATTCAACACGATATACCGTTATTACAAAACCTTAATAATTAAGATTTTCACATTTCATTCAATAAAAAAATATCTATTAATTAATTAATCCGGGAATATCCGGATCTGTAGATATACCTTTAAGAAAACACTACAAACATCAAGAAACTCTTCAAGTCTAAATTTTCGGCTAAAAACAATGAAATAAATGTACATGTAATAGGTAGGTATACGCCAGCTTTCAGGTGGTTTGGAGCCTTAAATAGATTGGATTCCAGTGCCTCCCCTCTTCTGATTAGAGTACACAATTTTTTATATGACTACTAACGCTCGATTCAACGCCAAAAAATAACTCCATATACATTTTTTTGTAAATTCATGTCCACCGGTTATGAAATAATTGAACATATTGCCCGCCATCTTCAGAAGGCTTTAATATTTCCAACGAATTCTAACACACTTATAACTCACGAGCTTTGTAAAAAATGTTATTGTCTACAACTAATAATATTTTCTTTTTTCGCTTAAAATCGCTGGTGCACTTTCCACTGTAGATTTTTACTTATTTACTGACAAACACGGAATAAGAACCAACTTACAAATAGATAAAAATTAGACAAATACCTAACTCTTTAAATATGTGATCCGATCATAATTACATAACCAGTCTCCCCAGACTAAAACTTGCCCCATCACACTGATAGCAACTGTAACCACACTACAATTCAATGCTTTGTACACTAAGTAAATGTGTAAAATATTTACAAATCATGATTATTATTACACTAGATTTACCAGTGTGAATAACACCATAATTATTTTTACTGTTGGTGCTATATTAATTTAAATTTTAAAGACTTATTCGGATTAATCAATTAACTCATTGCTGAGTTTTATTCTCACCTGAGGATGACCACTTTGTGGTTGAAACGCGTTGTGCTATTAAAATAAAAGTTTGGTGTGACAGGCTAATCGTGTTTTTGTTTAAGGGTTGTCACACTACACCAAGTAGGGTAGACTGGGTATGGTTGAAACAATTTGCTTACACTCTGTACAAAAAGTACCGAGTAATTTTAAAAATAGTACTACGTTATTATTGATCAATTTTTATTTGATTTTCTTCAAACTAAACTCCATCTGAAGCAACACGTATATGCCAACGTATAACTCAATCATTAAAACACTTCTCTTAAACAGCGGAAGGTATGGCTTTCAGTTCTTTCTGCGAATTTTGTTTTATGTCTTTTATGGATACAAAACATCTTCTTCACGGGGCAATTTAAATTTAAGAAACAGGAAAACGTCACATATGGCCATGATAGCTGAATACGATGCTTGATTGATGACATTTGTTGAGTTTTTAACCAAAAATTTGTACAGGATTGTGGCTGTGTGTGCAGGCGCATTGTCATGGTACAAAATCCCTGAGTTGTTTTTCCACAAATCTGGTTTTTTCCAAGGAATATTTTTTACAAAACATTTTACAACGGCTAAATGATACTACTCTCAAACTTAAGTGACGGTTTACAGCTTTTCTTTGGTTTTCTTTACATTTTCCACCATTTTTGCTGTTGACGATCGTCCAGAACGAGGAAAATCGGTGAACCCTTTCATGAGTCCTCAAAGGCTTTTTACAAAATTTTCAGAGATTTACTACACGAATTTTTGTTGGAAACACAAAATTTCAAGCAAATTAGAGAGGATCGGTTGTAGAATCCATAACAAAAATCGTAAGTCTGACTTAACCACAAGTTATGGTAAAAACAATTTTAAACAAACCACTTGACCTGTAGAGGTAAAATTTAACTTGGTAAGAGAATATGGTTGTACCAGACAAGAATTATTAAGATATCTTCTACCTGAACTCTTTAAATCAAAAATTTTTACAGAGTAGTATATCGTCCATAGCATTGCCATTACAAACTGAGGAATGATGAAAAGTCTGTTTTTTTCTTTAAATGGAAATTACTAAGTCAAAATTTTGGTGAAAAAATTGGTAGCAGCTTGTAGCCACAAATAGCTTATAGCCACAAATTTTGTTTGCTCTTTCTTTTGTCCCTAGAAATTTTCTTAAAAAAATATGGTTATGTTTCCAAATTGAGATGTTGTCAAAATTTTGACTTTTATTAACTTTGTGTGCCTGGTTGCCCTTTGAAAGCGCTATAATTGAATACCTGAGGACAGACATCATTACCTAAGGTCTAAAGACAGAATTCAGTGCTAATAATTTTGATAGAAACACACCGCTAGCAAAGTACAATGTTGTGGACAAAAATGAAGTTCTTGCTACAAAAACATTGAAGACAACGGATGTATATACAGAAAAAAGTTATTTAGCAAAAGATACAAGTAGGTAGGTATTATGATGATTGGCAATAAATTTTGTGTAATTTATTGAAATGAGCTCAAAGTTGATGCATTTTATAAATTTTTCTTCAGCTTTAGTTCTAAAATTGTTACTTTTTCAACTCGTTCTTCAAAAAACGATGCACAAGACACTAATTTAATTGTGTTCTTTCCGAGGTTCTTCCTCATTCATGTTTATTTTGTATTCTTGTCAATTTCTTGATAAAAATTGAGAATGTTTAGCAAACCTGCATTACCTACCAATTGCCTCTACATTTAAATTTTTTCTAACTTTCCTTGCGAACTCTTTGTTTCCAAATTTCTAAAAACTATTAACGGTACCGAATTTGTTCCTTTTTTGGTGTTTCGTCTCTAAATTTTCTTAGATGATTTTTTGTGTTGACGTTTAATGACATTATTTTTAAATTAATTCAAAAAACCGAAACTGCCAACTTCCTTTATTAAAATTACCGTAAATAAATTTACTAGTGGTGACAACGTTAAGACTGTTTGGCATTTCCATTAAAAAAAAACAGACTTTCTGTATGTACATTTATTATAGTTATTTATCTGCAAACGTCACAAAAGTGACCACTTTTATGATTAAATGACACAGGTAAAAGTTTTACTTTTCAGACATGGAGTAAAAACACTGTTTTTAGGCCTAGGCGTTTTCACTTTTACTTGACACTTACTTTGACATTTACCACTGTTGTCTCTTTCTTGTCCCTTTCGCTTTTTCAGCATTTTCTGGAGAGGTACAAGGTAGATTATCAGCATTCGACATTTTGCACTATAAACTACACCAGTTATTCACCAGTTAAATCAATCAATTTCGAAATCTCAACACAAATTCCAAAACTGACGCGTGACGTTTGTTATGATTTTATTGCAAAGCGTCCTGATTATTGAGGTGATTTACTTGATTATTGGTGTGTTGCTCTTTTCGTTGCATCTGAATCGTTTGCAGATAAAATAGTATATGTTATTTGGAGTAAAAGTGAGTTTATGTGGCTCAGCTGAATCCATTTGCCTCACTCCGTTCGGCAAAATGAACGTTCAGCTTCGCCACATAAACAATCACTTTTACTCCTAATAACATAATCTACTATTATTCGACGAGTTTGAGTGTAAATCGGACTTTTTATTTGACCGAGTGGATTTTTAAACCACGAGTGTAACGAGTGGTTTACCATCCACGAGGTGGAATAAAGCGTCAGATTTACACTCAAACGAGTTGAATACAACATTTTATTCTTGGAATTAGACTCAACAAGGCTTAAACTTGCTTTAAATCTGTTAAAAATAATTTGACGTTTCGAATTGAGAAATGCCAAACAGTTGTCAAAACTTCCTTACACGGGAGAAAAACCGTAAATTTTGACAGTGTCGAAGAATAAAATATTAAAACGTGTTTTTATGTGCTGATTGGCAATACCATTTGAGAATCCGGTGTTTTATTTTTTTTTTATAATATCAAATTAAAAACGCCGTAATAATTTCGAGATATATACTTATGGTCTTTGTGAACTAATAAAACACTTTGTTAAAAATGTTTACAATGATGAAGATTGCCGGAAGAACATTTTTTTGCAACTAAAAACTAAACATGTGTCAACAATTTCACGTTTAAGTACCCACAATATAATATTTATGTAAAAATGATGAATGATTCCATCCAATCTCCACTCCAACCGCAAACGTGTATTAGCATTCCATTCTGCATATAGCTAACCCCTGAGAGCGTCCATATGCAATAGTCGTCGAAACAGGTAATTTTCATATTCATTCTGTATGAAGTCAAATGGGTACTTACAACTGCACGCACAGTTAGGTGACAAAATAATGATAACTTGCCGGATATGTAGGCCATAATGGACGGTTTCCATGTCCAAATTACGTGGCTTTTAATAAAGCGATTTTTTGTGTGTTATTTTGGATAATTACACGGTTTTTTAGAAGGTGGCGCTTTGTGAGCGCATCTGCTAATTGTTTTTCACACTTGTGAGAGGATGACTGTCATCGATTTATCTCGTCGCTGATGATGGTCCATCTCGATGAAGACGCGGCGTTACAAACAACACTAATCGAGATGCAGCCTGTTAACTGCTTCTCAACCAATAAGGACGCTTTGGCCACAATCACATATTCAACTTGGGTGGTCTGCGTTTTGTTTTACTTGTTCCGATACCTCCTTTCGAGCTCGCCGAATTAAGCCGGTCGAAGAACTAGCTATCTCTTACCTAACATCTCGCTCCCTTATTATATACTTACATATAATTATTCACGGTGCAGAGCAGTGGCGGCGAGGATAGTCCAGAAGATCATTATAAACCCATTTCTACAATCTTCTAGCTAAACACATCTTTAAAAATAAACCAATAGAAAATATAAGACAAAGAAAGCGTAGGTATTGATGTAATTACATTCATCCGCATACGTGACAAAAATTTAAAATCAAATAACTCTGTTATGATAATAAAAATATTTTGTCTTTTAATAAACTGTAATACGTTTTGAAATAGTTATTTTTGCATCTAGAATACGAAATGCTACTTTTGGATCCACTGAGTTATTGAAGGAAATAAAACTAAAATTGGCTTACAACACGATTACATGAAATGGACGTTTCGATACAACATTAGTATCATCATAACAATGAAAATAAACACTACACATAATGACAACTTATACAAAATTTCGTAATACCAAAAGATGAATTATAATTTCTTATGAATGAAAATTGTTTTGCCGAACTTAAGCCAGACAAATACCGATTTGGAAACACAAAAGTATTTTCGCAAACTTACAATGTTTTTTTCTAAAACTGCAATAAAACTAGTATGAGAATTATTATTATTGACTACATGTCACTGTTTCAACCAAGAAAATCTAGGTGATATTGTTTGCTTGATTATGGGTACGATAGCGACGTAATAAACAATAAAAATCAGTTGTTTCAAAAACTAAATTAAGTATTCTATTAGAAATGAGCTCTGAAAGTGAAGACGAAAAAAAAAAAGATTTAAGACCAGAAGAAGTATTTGAGGCGGCACGAAATGCAGTACTTAATTGTTATGTTTATAAATTTATAATAATATACAGGGTGCGCCAGAACTCGCGCCCCAGAGAAAAATGCAATATAAGGTAAGAAACCAGAAACATGGAAAAAATGTTAAAAAAAAATTATCTATAAAAATTTTGAAGTTACGAGAGTTTAAAGTTTGCACTTTGACTCTATTTATTTCTGTTGGAAAAATAATTTTCCAAGTTTTTTTGCTACAGTCTATTGGAAGAAGAAACAAAGAAGCTGTATCCTAAATTGTAACGCTGTTCAACGTTATTTGTGACTTTTATTGGTACCTTTACTAAGTAATTGTAAAAAAACATATACAAGATCATCAGTATCATTAAATAGACAAAAAAAATGTCAAAATTTTTTGACAGATAGAATTTTTTAAACATTTTTTTCATGTTCCTGGTATCTTATATTACTTAAAATTTTTCTCTGGGGCGCGAGTTCTGGCGCATCCTGTAGTTATTAATTATTATTATGTACTGATATTTCAAATTACTTAATAAAATAACTAATGTATGCTATTCAAGTAATAAAATCACAAATAAGTTTTCAAAAAATGTCAAATTATTTGACGTTTATTTTATGTTATAGGTAGAACGCTAAAGTATTTTGCGTTCTAGAACATAAAAGTCTTTTGAGCTTAAGCGACAAAAATAACTTACTTCGCGTACTGACAATTTAACAAGAATGTCAACCTTTTATGACAGTTTTCGAAAATAGGTACTTATTTTTGTTACAAATACAGTTTTTGCCCACGAATCGTAGTTGTTTCGGATGAGGCGAAGCCGAACATTTTTTTTTATTCAATTCTGTATGATAAAATTGAATTTTATCTACTCTTTGTTTTATGTTAAAATGAAAATTTATCGTCTAGATGATAAAAAAATACATCTATTGTTGTATATCTGCGGTTGTTAGTTGCTAACGATCTTTGAAATTAGATTTCATTGTTGAATTTTACTTTGACATTTATAAATATCGACCAAATTGACTACAAAATTCGTAAGGATTGAATAAAATTTTATATTGTACACGACGATAAAATTTTCATTGTCATAAAATTAACTTTTATCGTCTTGTATAATAAATAAATATTGTTAAAACTCCCAATTCACACTTTTTATTAATTAAAAAAAAATTGCCAACCTAGTAATCAAATTAGCTTTTTTGTCGGGAAAAACTGTTTTTTTAAGGAATGAATTGAGTCCCTAATTAAACAGTTATTTTCACCCAAAAGGTATACAAAAAAAAAATTTTTTGAAGTTTTTTTTAGATTTTTTATTGGAACTCAAAACAAAATAATATTAAATAAATGTGTACATAAAGATTATGAGATACATTTAAAATTAAATACTGCTATTTAAAATGTGATAAAAATAGTGCTGCTATTAATTTAATTACTATTTAAAAAAAATAATAAGAATTACCTATAAAAATATAATTTTTAACCTAGGAAACCTTTGGTGTAAAGATTGACAAGATATGTTCTTCTTCAAACACTTTCAATACCAAAACTTCCAGTTATAATGTAAAAGTTTAAAAGTTAAAAAATAAAAAAAAAACATTTAGAAAAATCGAAAAATTTTAGATAAATGTTTACCGATTAAGGTTTCGTTTTGTAACCGTTTATAAATTTGTTGGCATTTTGTGATTTTTAAAAATGAAAATTTCAGGACAGTATTAAAAGATTTTTCACTAGTTTGTTCTTTGTTTTCTAACAAAACATACAAGGTTGGATATTAAAATATTTGATTTTCTGTAAACATGGTTTGTCCCAATGTTGCTTAAGAATCTATAAGATATAAGTCTAACAGCTAGTAAAATGCACCGACTTTAATTCAGAAGAGCACCTTATTCGCAAAGACAAAGTCAACTTGACGTTCTCGCTTCCTTGGACAGTATTTCGGATTTTTTATCTATTTTGACTTAAGAAATTACCTACCTTCTAAGGTTTTTTTTTTGGACAGTCTGTAAATTGTTCTAAAAGTGTTTTATTATATGTCTATAAATTATTGGATTAATGTAGGAGTAACATTAATGAAGTCCACAAACAAAATTTAGCAATTGCAAATTTTTACAAAAAATATATTATTTAACCGATACCTATGAGTGAAATAATACAAAATCATTTTAGGTAAGGTCAAACTCGCAATTTCTACAAAAAGATGTTCTCAAAAAGTAAAATTTAACATAACAAAAGAAGTTAGCCACATGTTTTCTAATGACATAAAAAATTGCTTGCAAAAACATAAATATTAAATTGGGATTAGGTATGAATTTTTTTGCTATACTGTTTCTTTTCTTCTATTTAGCAATTTCCGAAATTTAGCGCTTTAAACATTATGTAGGTAATCTTAAAAAAAATGATTTTTGTTTTTGTCTATAATTTATTTGAAGAAGTTTCTATATTTAGTTTTGTTACATTTTAAATAGATATAGGTACTACCTACTAAACATTTGTACACATTTTTTTTAATTTACTTTTCTTATAGTTATGTCAATTTCCGATTTTCTCATCTTTTCTTGTATTTAAGTGTTCGGTTAACAAAAAAACTTCGATTTTTCTCACTTAGTGTTGCAGTAAATTCAACTGATTGCTAATAACTACTGGTTTCTTCTAAATATGGCTTTAGAATACCTTTTTATACATTTTTTCCTATTCTTGCCTAGTGTTATTTATTAGATAACAGTTAAAAGATTTGTTTTTTTATTGTCATCAAAGAGCGAATTTAGGTTGGCTATAGCGCAGACAATTAACCCTTCAACAACCCAACCATGCATCACCAATAAACGCACATTATTATTTCTCATTGAATTACTTTCGGCTGGAATCAACACCCAGAGTTGTACACGTCAACATTCCATTAGCGTACGTAAATCGTAGACAATAAATCAATCAAATACGCAACATTTAACGGACGCTGCCACTGTTTCAGTATGTCGATAAGCCGCTTCTGATATATTTATTCGATAAATTAGCATTCGCGATTGATTTATCGCAACGGCAATATTTAAATAATTTCACATTTGGTTATGGAAAAGTTGAGAGATCTGATTGAAAGATCAAGCTTCGGTAAGATACATGCAACAGTGTTAAGCCTCATTGACAATGGTACTGTTTGACAGGTGCCACTTGCTTGTCACTCGTGATTGCCTCGTACATAACCCTATCTCGGTCCGCTTGATTAACTCAAGGTCACTAACCTGAACCTCGATATGTTCGTGCACGTGACATCCTCTTTCAATCAATCAAGAGTCGCCCTGTGTATGCATCCAGGGATGGCTTTTGAAGAATTGATCGAATCATGTGGACTTCCAGAGCTTTATGGTTTTAGAACAAAAAATGTGTTTACCTTATTACTCCCACAACAGGGCCGTAACCAAGATTTTATTCCGGGGGGGTGGGGGTTTGGAGGGTTTTCTAGTTGGTCCATGAAAATGAAATGAAAGAAGGCGAATTAAAAAGCAAAAATCTCTAAGTACACATTTTTATTTTAAATTGAAATAAGAGATCCTAATTAAACATAAAAAAATACAAATTAACTCACAAAAGTAAGAAAAAATAAAATAAATTTTTAATACTTTTTATTGTTACAAATTTAAAGAGGAGATAGAATATTCATTTTTAAAACAAACATTTATCGAAAAATTGTACGCAAGGGGTACGGCTTTTAATAGGTTTTTTCAATATTTCCAAAATGATTTTAGAAAAAAAATCAAAATTTGCTACAGATGATTATACACCTAAACAAGTACAAAAATAAAATGTTAAAATTTTTAATCAGGGGCTTCCTAAACTAGATGGGATTAGGGTAAAAATTTACTCTATTTTGCCTGTGGTTTCTTGCCACTGTCAGCAACAAAATTTCATAGTTTTTCATAAAAAAGGTCTTTTGTGTTTTTCCGATACAATTTACGGATTTTTAGTAAAAATCGGTTTAAAAATTTATGTTACAGCATAAAAATTAAAAATTAAATTTGTTTTACCGTTTAGGACGCCCCTGATTAAAAATTTTGTTATTTGGCATTTGTTTAGGTGTACATACAGGGTGTTCGGTCCAAGTCGCCCCAGCCGATAACACCTAAACTTACTTTTTTTTTCAAAAACTAATTTTTCAAATAATACTATTGATTCCTCTTTTTCTTAGTAAATGCATCAAATTTTTTTGTCACATCCGGTGTAGCCGGAAATGCTACCAAATTTAGTTGTTCAAGTGGAACACCTATGTTTTTTGCTCGAAACAATAATAATTGGCATGAAAAATACGGTAAACCACTATTTATTACATTTTACTTTACATAATACACTCAGAAAACAATTTAAATTTTGAATTTTATTGCAAATTTTGCAACGTAGCGGATTTTACTTATCAAGGTACTCATGCAAAAAGCTATACGCTTGGATACCGTTTAATTGTTAGTTTGACAAAGCCTAATTTGTCAATAAATCGTATTGAGATTTTTAATAATGGATGATAATAATGACGACGAATTGGTAGATCAGTTTGAAGTGTTTTTTAAGTGCAATAAAAATAGAGCGGAAGCTGAAAGACAGTATAGAGAAAAATACTCAAATAGAGTTCACCCAAATCGTTGGATATTTACTCCGAATTGAAAAACAAATGAGACAAATAGGTTCGCTTCTTAAAACTAAAAAACCTGTGGTTCTTAGTGAAGAACAAGAAAATAGAAATCTGAATGTTATCACTCGAAGAAAATCCAAGAGTTTCCATAAGAGAACTCGCTCAGCAACTGACAAATTAGATTTGTCAAACCAACAATTAAACTGTATGCAAGCATTTTTTTATTCACACCTTTCCTTTAAAATTAAAAATCAGGTTAAGCGACCAATTTCCTTATAAAAGTCTAAGATTTAAGATGTTTTCTGATTGCATTGTGTTCCGCAAAATAGTGGTTTATCGTATTTTTTATGTCAATTATTATTGTTTTGAGGAAAAAAATATAGGTGTTCCATTTAAAAAACTAAATTTGGTAGCATTTCCGGCAACACCGGATGTGCTAAAAAAATTTGATACATTTATTAAGAAAGCCAAGAATGAATAATATTACTTAAAAAATATTAATATTACTTGAAAAAAAGAAGTAAGTTTAGGTGTTATCGCAGCCTGGGCGACTTGGACCGAACATGCTGTATACCTAAAGGTACCAAATTTTGTAATTTTATCTTTTCTGAAATATTAGAAAAAACCCTTTAAAAAACGTACCTTTTTTAGGGGGTGTAGCTCCCTTTCATAGCATTTTTCGAAACACTTTTGTCTTAAAATTAAATATTCTATCAACTATTTAAATTTGTACCTAACAATAAAAATGAAACTTGCACTGTATAATTAACACATTAAAAATTAATTCACAAAAATTTAAAATTAACTCACTAAAATAACCAAAAAACTACCCTCTACCCTTTAAGCCTCCCCCCTTGGGTAAAGCCCTGTCTCACAACGTAAACAAAGACTTACAGATACCGCAAAAAATTCATAATAAATGTAAATTACTTTTAACATGATCAATTAACTCACTATACATATCTTCACATTTCATCTTTAGTGTTAATTGTGAATCAGACATACACGCATTGCTTAATGAGTTAATTAAGGAATTGCAAACACACCTCGAGTATTTATGTACCTATCATAATATAATTGAAGAGTTGTTGAAGTCTCGTTTTCTATAAATGGAAATGTTATTTTTGTCTTTAGTTGATGAAAATCTTGAACTGCAGCTTTTATTTTGTCAAACTTTTGAATATGGTTGTATCTGCTGACGTATATTGTACTGGAATGCAGATTATAATTCCAAATTCTAGCTGGCTGAAATTAGTTTGTAGATTTATGGCGATTTTGTTGGATAAGAAATTTTAATGTTTAAGGTGTGAAAATCAAATCGTAAACATGGCGAGACTGGAATTTTTTATTGGTAAAAGTTTATTACCAAGAATGAGAAACTTACGGCATTTTTATTTATGTCAACTTTTTTTTTGAGTGTTGGTAAACAAAATCATAAACAAAAAAATTCTGTAAATATGAGTGGAGTTAAAATGTCTCTTTACAAAACCAAATTTTTAAATTATTAATAATTTTTCTTTTTACGAAGGCTCATTACAATTTTGAAACCATTAATCGCTTCGTCATGACCATGACTCATGAGCCTCGTTTCTCATAGTTAACCTCTCGTTTAAAAAAACTTTATTGTATCTACGCCACTGCTTGTTCTCTGTAATTATTGTTCTGGTTCTCGTATTTTTACCTCTCATTTTCTCTTTTTTACTTTCACGCCGATCCGTGTTTTTTCCGAACCTCGTTGTCGGCAAGTCGCTTAATCTGACACCTTATTAAACTTTCAATTATCCAATTTCCGATTTGTTGGCGTCCGATTTTCTCATATTCTTATTACTGAGTAATGCAAATAAGCGGACAGCCGATTTTCTCAAGTCAATTACCAACATCCAAGCAGTAATAAGCCTTGTCAAAATAATACTTAGCAGCAATAAAACCGTTGAGAGTTATCTTCCCGACACTTTATCGGCATGTTATGTAATAGCGCCAATGGCGGCGAGGCGAGCCTTCAAACTACCAGTCATCTTGAGCGGTAATGGCCGGATCGTGCCTTATCTCTGTCTATACTTACCACCACTCGCTATGAAAGAGATACGGATGAAAATATACGATGTAAACGTAAAGACCGAGACGACCATCGGATGCTCTAATTTCGCCAGTTATTGTGTAAACGACGGACTAACGACGCAAATTTGGGGAATAATGCGATAGGTGGTGTTTGCGGAAAAGGAAGGACCAAAGGTTGAAATGATTTGCATGGAAATATCCGCCAAAATATATTCCTGGCCTGTTATAAATCATTTTGCTAGGTATACTTTCGAGAGTTATTATACAGCACAACATACCTAAAACATTTTAGGAGTAGGTACAACACAAACATAGGGTAAACCAGGCAAACGTGCCCCACTTGATAACGTGACCCACTCGCGAAACTAGCAGATACATTTTGAATTTGGCGCTAATGAGATCTGAATAGGTTTGTGACATGAGAATGGCTGCGATATAAAAAACACTGTGCCGGTTTTTTTTGTTTTAAGTGAGAAAAAGTGATCTAAAGGTATGTATGACAGTGTGAATTCATTTTGTATCTGTTTTTACGTCAAGTTTACTGGGGGGTTTACTCTAACTATTTTGGCTGTTGGTTCTTGCCACTTTCAGCTACAAAATTCTGAATTCTAAAAAATTTTGAGTAAAATCGGTTTTAAAATTTATGTTACAGACTATAAACAGCATATAAAAATTAAAAATCAAATTCGTTTTACCATTAAGACGCCCATGACAACTGATCTTTGAATTCATTCAGGTGTTTAAAGGTTATCAGCTGTACCAACTTTTGTAATTTAATCAATTCTACCTACAATAGTGGGAAAACCCTTAAAAACGCATCTTTTTCAGGAGGTGTAGCTCACTTACATCACATTTTTTGATACACGTTATAATAAACTTGTCTCAAAATTTAATATTCCATCACCTGTTTAAATTTATAACAATAAAAACGGAACAGCTTGTATAAACTTAAAAATAGATTATTTACAAACACAATGTGAACAGTAAATTGACCCGCTGCTGTCAAAAATCTCAACTAACCACTATTTTTCGTGTCAAAATGCATTAAGTTGATTGTCGCCATCCGTGGCTACCACGAAACCGAAGAAATATTCGCAATAATCTATTCGATAACGATAATAATGACATCCCTAACAAAGTACCGTGCATTTATCCAGCATAATGAGATGCCGCCTATTCCGCAAGATTATTCCCGAGAGAAGGAAAGAAGACATAGCGTGTTGTCGGCATCTCCATAGAGGTTTGTTACGCGGCGCTCGTGAGCAGGCGAGTCGCTCACCTCGAAGACCACACACATCGATATTTCCCCTTGCTCCCCTACTTGAGAAAGTTCGGGAGAGTTTCAATAGGTGGCAGCAGTTACAGCTAAACAAATGCACGGAGTCGATCCGACGGTAAACTGATACAAACTTTATTTTGTGTTCAAATTCAGTTTTTACAGTGGTTGAGAATTTTTACGCATCGCTTTCTAGTATATTTAGAAAATATCGATTCCTAAGATTTTATTTTAATCACAAAGCATACTTACTATAAAAATGTTTATTTTTTTGTATGCGTCCAAATTTTAGAGATGATTCAACTTTTATGTATTATTTTACTTCTGTGGTCTGCTTAATGAGGCGTTTCTCGGAATTGTATTTTTTTTCGGATGTTTTTTAATATCAATCCATGTTAAATGGCTACAATTATGCAGCGCCAACTAAATAATTATTGCCGACGAGGCATGAAAAAGTTGTAATTCTGATAGGGGAACCGTTTGAACACTGAAGCTAAAATTTTTACAAATTAAAAAATCGCTTAGGGGTGAAAATTTTAAATTAAATTTTATTACTGTACAAGATTATTTTCCGGTTTGTCATGTTTACATGAAATAAAATATCAGCTTTAGATCTCGACGAGTATTTTAAAATTAGAATGATGACTGCTATTTTACATATCAGCTTTCAAAAATGTCAAGTGAATACGTTTGAATTAATCAAAAAGTAAATGTGAATTTAAAGCATCTGCTTTTAGTGACATAAATACTAGGAGTAATTTCTAAAGTTTAAAAGTTGGGTGAAAATCTTTGATTTTATAATAGCAATTGAAATGTTAAAATGGTCTCAAGTTTTTTTCTTATATGTAGGTCTTATTGTTTTAAAGCATAGTAATACATTAAAGAAATATAAATTAATATTAATAAAATACTTATTTAGTATACCTATGAATCGACGAGAATATGAGATGTAATAACCAAAGACTAATTTTAATTTCATTAAAATAAAAGTAGAATTAGCGTATCAAGATTTTTAGTTTTTTTTTAACATTATTATACCTACAAACATATGTAATTTTAAAATAAACGTGGTTTAAATAGATGTATATAACTGGGATAACTTGAATTTTATTATTGTAGGTACATAATACATTTTTTTACAAATCATTAACCTTTGTCAGATTTATATGCAACAAATTTTCCGTTTATGTATACCTATACTATGACTAAGATAGATATTAGAATAAAATAAAGATGTCGTGCTCTGTTATATTATTTTCTAAAATTAGATCAAAACAATATAGGACTTGTCTGTCAAAACACGTTTTGTTTTCCTATCGCTCGTTATTTCTCTTGGGACTTGGGGTTAATTGTTTAATAATTAGTACATTACATCATTACAAACGAGGTGGTAAATATGGCATTATCCCAAGTGCTTACGATCGAGAGGCGATAGGATAAAGCACAAGGGGTAATGCCATTACCACCGAGATTTGTATGCTATTTTATTAACAATCACATTATTTTTAGTCAAAAATTTGAGTAAAATAAAATAAAAAGTTAGTAGGCCATATAAATTGCGTTTAATTTTTGCCATTTCAAATATGTTAAAAAAATATTTAAATTGTGTGAATCTGATTTAAAATCGTCAAAATGGAGTAGGAAAACTGCTACAGAAGCAATTAAATACTAATTCAACAAAATATTATGCGTAACTGGGCAATTTGAAAGAAAAAATTCTCAGTATTTTTGTAATCTTGCAATCCTGCATATTACCGCCCAAGAGAAGTAATGTTATTAATAATGACCTGTTTCCTAACGTTTAAAAGGTTAGTACTCGGCATATTACATTGGTGATTGTGAATCAACACTTATACAGGGTGATCCGTTTTTATTCTTACAAATTTAAACAAGTGATAGAATATTCAATTTTAAGACAAAAGTTTCCTATGAACATGTATCAAAAAATGTTATGTAAGCGAGCTGCACCCCTTGAAAGAGATGCGTTTTTTAAAGGGGTTTATCACTATTGCAAAATAAAAAAAATTACAAAAATTGGTACAGCTGATCCGCTTTATGGTCTGTAACACAAATTGTAAACTGATTTGACTCAAAAACGATAAGTTGTATCTAAAAAACACAAAAGACCTCTTTTTTTGTGAAAAACTACGAAATTTAGAATTTTGTGGCTGAAACTGCAAACTGCCAAAACCGATACATGTTTATAAGAACCTTTTTTCTTAAATTTGAATATACTATCACCTGTTTAAATTTGTAACAATATAAAGGGAACACTTTATATACATATCTACAAATTTAACATGATTCTAAATACGTAGGTAGGTATTGCACATAAACAAAATTAATTATGGAATTAAATAATGTGTCCAAAACACTATTATTGTTAAATTGAAAACATTCGGAATTTATTTATGTTGTAAGTTTAAACAAAATAATAAAAAAATTTGATGATAAAAATGGCAGTGGTTGAGTTTCGTCGCATACCATATGTTACGAAAATTTCGTTTTCGATTTCGTTTATGTGGAGAAGATCGGCTCCATTCCGCATAGCATCATGCACACACGCTTTTAGAAGCGCACTCATTTAATTGCTTTGCAATCGTACATTAATTCCGTAAAAGGAATTATCGGTTTGTGCTGTATTGTAAATAATTGATTGCGTCTGGAAAGACTTCAAACTTTTTCATGGAATCAAGCTATAAGAGCTCCACCGCCTGAAATTACCCATAAAATGATCAAACCTCACCCTATATCCTCTCTATCCGATTAACCGAAATGCTTGCTCACTCTTTAGTTTTAAGCGAATTGAGTTTTTGCCATAATACCGACTAGAATACAAGCGAGATTGGCCTCTATCTAATCGAGGGATACGGTTATATTGTTATCGATTGATTGTTGGGGTGGAATCTTACACCTTGTAAGCGAGGGTGCGGAATTCAATTTTCTACATCACTTGTAAATAAAATCAAAGTGTACGGGCTTAGAAAAGACATGGATCGATGGCAGTGCAAACAGGGGGTTTATTGAAAACTCGATTATACAGAGGTGATCGGTTACCCAAATTTTACGGAAAATTTATCTCTTATCAATTTAAAACAAAATATTAACGCAAATTGTAACCATCAATGCAAAATAGAGAATTTTTGATAAATACAAAAATAAATTTTATATACTAGAAATAATAAAGTAGTAGGTATATTAAAAATAACGCTTATACCTACTTAGGTACAACCTTCGAAGGTCTTTTGATAAATAGCTACATGCTAATGGTGTTTCTTAGAAACTTTGTTTAGTGATTATTTATCTCCGCAATACACGTGCTATTATTGTTGTGCTTCGACACCTTCGGTAATTCACTTTTTCATATTTACACATTTGTAGAAAAGTGTATTTACACATTGTATTATAGAATTCTCAAAAGAGAAAGGCAAAAGAACAACTATTAGTATGATTTATTAAAGTAAAAAGTAATCAAACAAGGGTAAAACTCCAACTGTCATATGTCATCTTTTTCAAAATTTGATAATTTCTTCCATGACTTTCTGTTCTTTAAGAAGGATGATTGTACCTAAATAAAGTGGGATACAAACCTTGGTAGTCGTTGTTTCATCGTGTACGTCGGCTTATTGCTAGCAATCCAATTTCGCCTTGGTATGAAGCATCTTCTACCTCGGTATGTAATTTACTATTTAATAAGTAATAAAAAACTAGCTTCTTATATGTATTAAGGTAACTTTTTGAATAATAAAGAAAAGGTTATATAGTAGGGCATTTATGATGTACTAGTATCTACTTATACGTAGGAAGTATACAGGTGCGCCAGAACTCGCGCCCCAGAGAAAAATGCCATATAAGCTAAGATACCAGGAACATCGAAAAAATGTTCAAAAAATATCTAAAAAAATTCGAAGTTATGAGGGTTTAAAATTTACACTTTGGCTCTATTTATTTCTGTTGGAAAAATAATTTTCCAATTTTTTTTGCTATAGGCTATTAAAAGAGAAAACAAGGAAGCTGTAAATTGTAACTCTGTTCAATTATTTGTGGCTTTTATTGGCAAAATTTTTGTATCTAAATAATTATAAAACAAAACATATACAGGATCATCAGTGTCATTAAATATATATAAAAAAATGTTAAAAAATGTATGTCGAAAATTTTTGACAGATAGAGTTTTTTAAACATTTTTTTCATGTTCCTGGTATCTTACTTTACTTGAAAATTTTCTCTAATATATTATGTATATTATTTTTTAGTCTAGAGACATACTGCGTCATCACATAAAAGATTAAATTTTCGTACTAGGTCGGTCTAGCACTCAAGAAACGTAATTAAGTGAAGAAGTATTGCTTTACAATAAAAATTAAAGGAGTTTATATTCGCATTCTGCACTCTAAAAACTCAATAACTCTTTTTGTCTAAAAAGAATTTTGAGATGTTGAACAGTATATATAATAAAACTATGACATAAATAAGGCACTGATGTAGTTCAAAAAAAAATTGCATCAAGATAGTCACAAAGTAAGCGTATTGAGTTGAAAGTCATCTGATGATGTAATAGTATATTACACAAATATTAATTGTATTCATTCTTTCAAAATTTTGAATTTTAAATTTTAGCTTGATAGAATCTTATTACGAGAATATTATAATTTGGTTGTTTAAAATACAAAAATCATAAACAATTTTCACACGCTGTGTTTAAAATTGGTGATATACAGAGTGCACCAGAACTCGCGCCCCAGGGAAAATTTTCAAGTAAGGTAAGATACCAGGAACATGAAAAAAATGTTTAAAAAATTCTGTCAAAAAATTTTGACATTTATTTTTTGACATTTGACATTTTTTTATGTCTAGTTAATGATACTAATGATCTTGTATATGTTTTTTTACAATTATTTAGTAAAAGGACAAACATTATGACAATAAAAGCCACAAATGACATTGAACAGAGTTACAATTTAGGATACAGCTTCCTTGTTTCCTCTTTTAATAGCCTATAGCAAAAAAACTTGGAAAATAATTTTTCCAACAGAAATAGAGTCAAAGTGTAAACTTTAAACCCTCATAACATCGAAATTTTTTTCGATAAAATTTTTTTAACATTTCTTCCATGTTCCTGGTATCTTACCTTATATGGCATTTTACTCTGGAGCGTATACAGGGTGTTCCAGACCTCCTCTTCTAAAAAAGATAACATTGTCTTTCTAAGGTAATGGTAGGCTCAAAATTCATACTTTTTGATTTTTCATCGTGCTGTAGAATTTAGTTTAAACCCAAATAACTCGAGAAGGGTACATTTTGGCAAAACAAGAGTACCTGTTTATGAAAAACTGATTGGGCTTTCCATTTTTGGCATCAAAAATACGTGTTAATAGGCTGAAAAAAAGAGTTATGACTCAAAAACTGGAAGGGTCTTATTGTCACCGGAAATGTATAGCTTTTACAAGGCTTTCGTTTACACCATATCAAAGAGTGTCTTTTTGTCTTTTGACATACAAGGTTTCATAATTATCGGATAAACGATAACAAAAATATTTCCAAATAATCATTTTTCTTACTGATTTTTGTAAAGCTGTAATTTTTCGATTTTTTGAGGTAGGTCAGTGCTATCTATTTTCATTTGTAGAAGGGTATTCGTGGTTAAAATCATGCCACACATTTTTGAAACACCCGAGTGTGAAAGTCGTGTAGCCGCTGAGTTAATTATGCTCGAAGCTCACATTACATCCTAACCGTTTAAAGCTCGGTGTAATGTCGAAGTCAAGCAAAAGATCAGATTTCGTGTTGTTACTTTTATTTATGCGTTGATTGTGTGAAAGCTCAGCCGCGTCATGAAGCTGATTTGGACACAATCAAACATGATTTTTAAAAAGTCAGCAAGTCAATAAAGCGGGCAATTAAAAGGAAGAAGTTGTGATTGTTGACTGCTGACGGTCTCATCGTAAATCTCGTCGTCTCAGGTGGGCTTTCAGATGCAATATCTGTAATGCGGTGCCTTATTGTCATCATGCAAACCCTGTGGTGACAGAAGGAGTCATTCACTATTGTCACTCAACCGTGCTTTGACCTTTACCACAAATAGGTACAAAACGACATCACCAACTAACCATTTCATGGAGAGAAGATAAAAGCAAATTAATGAAGCGAGTACATGACTAAACATCAAACTGTTCCCTCTTCGATCAGTTAAGATTTCAATGAAGTGAAGCAGCTATTCAACCCGAACCTATTCATACTGATATCTCTATAGTATTGACGATTGCTAATTAATTATTTCGGGGAAGTCGATGCAAAATCCATACAACTTTGATTGAAAACGACCAGGGAAAGCAGCCACCATGCAATGACTGACATAAGTTAATTTAAGTATATACAGTGTGTCCCCGGATAGGTAAAACGACTCTTGTAAAAAAGGATAAAAAAAATTGATTTAAACTTTTATTTTTTGGAGTTCAGTCTTTTTTAGTTTTGAAAAATTAAGTATGCCTTAAAAATATTCAAAAACAAATAGTTTTCTGTAAACTGTTTATTAAATGTTTATTAATTCACAAAGTAAAGGTCTTTATTTCTACCAGTTCTTTTATTACGAATAAAAAAAATTACACTCAGATTATTAGTACTAAATACATTTTTGACGTTTCTGTTAATAAATAGTTATTTTCATAACAAATGCACGAAGATGGTGATTCTGAAACGAAAGCAGGATGTTACCAAAACGAGTGTAGCGATTTTAGCATCTCAGCTTGAGGTTATGAACAATGTTTTTCCTACAATCGTCTAGAATCGTTTAGTTTTCTCAAGATTTGAAATTGCTTATTTATTATGAAAATTAAGTTGCGATGGTTGCTATTGATTATACCTGTAAACAAGCAATACATTTAGTGAAAAATTGTGCATTTGTGAAATACTGTTCCGAGAAAAATGCTAGGAAATAACTGGATTCACGAGCAGGGGCGGACTGGCAAATTTTTATATGGGGTGCTAAGTTGAAATGAGGGCCCAATATACAATACAATAAAAATATGTATAAAAACTACTTGTCACTTGATGTAGTAATTTTTTTTTGAAGGAGTTTATTTCCTCTACTGAGATTGGGACGTCAGTTGGAATCATGATGGTTTAATAAACGAAAATAAAGTTTTTAGATGAACGTTTTCAGCGGCTTTTAATTTTTGTTTTTTTTTTGTTTCTGTGCACCAAATTTATACTTATATTTAGATTTTTCCATTATTTATGCCCACTAATAATTTAAAAAAAAATAATTAAAATTACAACCATACAAATTACAAAAAGACACTCTTTGATTTGGTGTAAACGGAAGTCTTGTAGAAGCTATACATTTCCGGTAGCAATAGGTCCTCCCAGTTTTTGTATCATAACTTCTTTTCGGCTTATTAATTTCTGTTTTTGATATCAAAAATTAAAAGCCCAATCATTTTTTTTTACAAAAAAAGGTAGTTTTATATCGCCAAAATGTATCGTTCTCGAGTTATTTCAGTTTAAACTAAATTCTAAACCGCGCTGCAAAATTAGAATTTGCGTACCTTGGAAACAATCCACTACGAATGACATCGCTGTCAATGCTGTCACATTTAATGTCAATTTCATACAATCCAAAGGAACATTTGTTTATTTCTTGATGATCATAAAAGCTGTATTTTCTATTGCTTGATGAGTTGGATTAATAAATACTATGCTATCTATTGTCATTTGTAGAGGAGTATTCGTGATTAAAATTATGACACAAATTTTTGAATCATTTGTATAAATCCACGTGGAATTTTTCTTACATGCGTGTAAGACCTTATAAACAAAATTGAGCTAAAATTATTGAAATTATAGTTTTATTTGTTATGATGGCAATTTTTTAATTCCTTCAAACTTAGCCTCTGCGAAAAACGCAATTCAGCACTTCATGGATTAGCTCTATGCGTTGTGGAAAGTTTGTTTACAAATTTAAAATTATTGATATTATTTCAATCAGCTCTTTACATAATAAGCCTACCATAATTGGGGGCCCGTAAGACTGGAGGGCCCGGGGTGCTGTGGCACCCCGGCACCCCTGGCCAGTCCGCCCCTGTTCACGAGGACATTTAAGCAACCGTAGACCGGGCAACACTCAACTTACTGTCTGAAAAATCAAGAATAAAATACTAGAAAACGTATTTTATTATTCCCGCACTAGTGCGGGAATTGATCACTTTGCGCACGCGATTTGCATGCGGAAATGTTTAATTTTTTAACGATTGTAGGAAAAAGCAATTATCTACCTCAGAAAAAAAAGAAAAATCATAGTTAACCGATGATTTTCTAATTTTCAAATTTTCAAATTTGGTAGACGGGTTTAAATGTTGATTCTAAACAATTTTTCTTAAAGACAATTTATTCTAAAGTAATTTCTTTGAAAATTTTAAAATCATAGGTAGGTACATTTGAGTGCAAAAAAAACGCAAATTGATTTTTTTTAATGTAATTTGTCCTGTTAAATAAATGCCAGTTTTTTGACGTTGTCTTTGTCACAATTCACAATTTCATAATTATCAGGTATTCTATCAAGTTTTTCCATGTTTGTCCTTTCGTTTTTTTAACACTGACTAATACCGTGCGATCAAATAAAAAATAAATTAGAGTAGGCGTCGATTGAATTCTACAGTTGGCAACACATTGGCTGGAAATCTGAGCTAGAAATTTTCCACACAAACTCAAAGTGCAAATGACCATCCACCGTTTCCCTCTTGTACAGCAATAAAAAATGTCTGCTCTAAAGTGAACATTATTTCACTCAAAAGGAATAAAACGCAAACTAGTCAAAGTTTCCGCTGACATTTGATGTCAAAAATCAGGATTGCCATCTGAAGGACTTTAATCACCGCCTACTCTAATTTATTATTTTTTTGATCGCACGGTATGACACTGCATTGACAAGACCACATAATACGTTATTTCTTTTAATAGTTTTTTAACCTTTTTTTGAACAACTTTTTTTACACTATGTAAATCTTTGAAAAATTTGACAATATTGTTTTTGACAATTTGCGTTTTTTGCACAAGTGTACTTGATTTTTCAAAACTAAAATTATTTTTAGAAATTAATCTTTATCCAATCAGGGATGAACTCCAAAAAATAAAAATTTAAGTCAATTTTTTTTTATCTTTTATAATACAAATTGATTTAATTTATTTGTTTGACCTAAATACCTATTGAAAACATAAGTTTTTTATCTTTTGAAAAAATTAGTTTTTTACTTTACTTATCAGATTTTGCGGTGAAAAAATCACAAAGTATTATAAAAATTCAATAGTGTCAAGCTAGACTGTGCTATGCGTGCATAATTTAGCCTTTTTTACCTCGCCTGTTCTCCGAAAAGTAAAATGAGGTAAAATCTGATGAGCTCAGTATCCTGCGATCCGTATCTAAACTGTCTACACCTACCTGTCAAAATACTACAAAATATTTTCCTTTTAACAAAAACACACGCTGTTAATGTATTCCGGTGTTTAGTCACACACTATACAATTCCCATAACACTTACCTGTTTCCGCAACCATGGAAATTAAATTTGAACACAAAAGTAAACAAGAGCTTCCCAAAATAACTGTCTAGAAATAATTGAAGGATTTTAAGTAAATACTTGATATACTGTGTCTAAACGGCTTATTTAGTGAAGTAATTGGGATGTAGAGTAAGTCTAGTCATCGGATTGAAAGAGACTTTTTTCGTGTCAACGCCAGACGAGATTTACAATCTATAGCAAATTTTATGTACACTTTCAAGTTTACAAAGGAATTCTTTGCATGGATGACAAAAGGACGCGCAATAAAACTGTTGTCGAAGGTACAAACCGAAACAATTCTCTCTTTGGAAGTAAAACAATTAAACTTGGGGTCATAAAGCATCCATGGCAGCGCACGTAGGGCTTCAATTTAAGATGGAGGGAGAGACAAGAAAAAATTCAGTTTTATTCGTGAAAGCTGTTAGGTGTTGAAGCAGAAGAAAAACTTCAAAGAGAACTTAATGAGTTTGGAGTCCTATATCGTCTTTTCATTTTGATTGTTAACTTTTATCAAAATCATCTTCATTCTTAAGTAATATTTTTTTCCATATACATAGTTTTTATTAAAAATATAATTTATAACTTAAAGTTGTTTTTTATTATTAGAGCTTGGCGTTTGACGTAAATGTTAGGTATTCTATTGTAACTAATAGTCGTTAAAATAGATAGTAGATAAAATAGAATTGATATCAATGCCCCGCTCTTACAAAGTTACCAATTTTTACATTGCAATATTTTTGTTATTCTTTGTCGGATTTCGACGAATTTTTGTTTTGATTAAAGAATGAACTTTGCAGACCATTGTAATTTAATTTAATAACATTTCTAGTTTTGTCTTGTTATACCTAAAAGACGAGAGCACTGTTTTTTTTTACTTTACGTGCGACAGAAACAAACTTAAGTTGTTACTAATTTTTGATTATTGCCCATTTTTTTCTGAATTATGTACCACATTTTTTATAATTTTAATACATGACTCGATTACAGATTGTTTTTTTGGAATTGGAAAATTAAATCAGGAATCCAAAGTATGTATAAATGAACTAGTTGCAAAGGTGTCATCAGATTCTTTTGTTCGTTTCAAAAATATATTCAAATAAGAGAGAATTCAAATGATGAGAGAACGGACATGATATTGATTTTTGGGGAATGTTGCTGCAGCAAATTTGTACCGAGAGCTCCAAGTGTCAAAATTTTTAGAAGATTAAAAAATTGGCCTGCATTGACTCGTATTGCAGCATGTGGACGTAATGATAAAAGGAATTTTGAACCCTTATACTTTGTTAAGCATTTGTACCGTAGTACTTAGTAGTATTTGTACCTATCCATTTCTTTTGTGATTTTAATTGTTTATTGTTGTTATTAAATATACAATTAATTATACAACAAATTAACATTTGTGGTTAATTAAATTCACAATTTTTTGAAGCGACATTTGTTATTTTACATGGAAAATACAGGGTGCGCCAGAACTCGCGCCCCAGAGAAAATTTTCGAGTAAGGTAAGATGCCAGGAACATGAAAAAAATGTTTAAAAAATTCTATTTGTCAAAAAATTTTGACATTTATTTTTTAACATTTGACATTTTTTTATGTCTATTTAATGACACTGATGATATTGTATATGTTTTTTTATAATTATTTAGTAAAAGTAAAAAAATTGCCGATAAAAGCCACAAATAACATTAAACAAAGTTACAATTTAGGATATAGCTTCCTTGTTTCCTCTTTTAATAGGCTATAGCAAAAAAACTTGGACATCTATGAGGATGACATAAAAGCTATCTATGTTTTATGATGTGTATTATGATAATACAATAGGGATCCAGTTAGCTTTATAAATTGTATTTTGATGGGTTGCATTTTTACCTGGTCAGGCTCGTCATCTTACATGAGATGACAATTATTTCTGAGGTGCTATTTATAGCAAAAGAACAAAGCCCGAAGGCTATAAAACACCATCAAGCACTTTTCCAGTGTTGTATGTACTATTTTTAGTACGACTTGAGTAAAAACTTAAGAAACTGGATATGATTCTTTAACAAAATTGAAAAATTAACAACCCAAAGCTAGCATATTCCTTAAAATTACATCATGGAAACAATAAAAATGTTTATTAACGATGAACCAATCAATGAATGGAAGTGACTTTGTAACGCGGGAGCAAATATTTGCTCGCGTCGTTATGCTCATTTTGATTTCCGTCACACTTTTGACTTAAGAAAAATGCGGATTTCTACTTCCTATCGTGCAAAAATGTATTTTTTTACTACTAGCTGTAAAAAATACCATTATTTTTTTTTGTCGAGGGGTTGTGAAGTTGTTTTTCTCTCCTAGTAATCAATAATCATTTTCATTATAGACCAAATAAATTATTAGAGGTGATTAAATGCCGATGTTGGGGTTGGAGGATATTACATTGATACAAATACAGGGTGTTTCAGAACTCTTGCGCATATTATAGCTATTAATGTAATTAATAATAATATGCAATTATGCATATTATGCAATTAATAATCGAGGACGTTGGTAGGTGACGAGGCGTAGCCGAGTCACCTGCGCAGCGTCCAAGATGGTTTAAATCGCTAATGTTTGAGTTATGTTTCAAGCTTTATCATATCATTTACTTACCTTGTTAAACGCCTGTGGAGACATTTTCAATTTGCAAGAATTGGGTGGATGGAAGTCAAGCAAGGTTGTCAGAGGATATGTAGAAAAACACCTGGATAAGAAAGTTTCAATTGGGCAGAAAATCCAGGTCAAAAACGTTTCAATAACCAATGTGTCAAACTCGGTGTCAAAAACTCAAGGATCAATGTAATGTCACTATGAGTTTGTATCTATGTAACGTATATTATATGATTGTATTGAAGGTACTCTGTTTGTAATATTATGATGGTCTCCATAATTATCAATAAATGTGTAACATTACACAATTAGACACAATTATGTCTGACAAAAAAGATCGACATTTATTTTTCGACATTTGACTTTTTATGTCTACTTAATGTTACCGATGATTTTAAATGTTTTTTTTTCAAGTATATACAGTAAAGATACAAAAACTATCAATAAAAGACACAAATGACGTTAAACATACAGGGTGTTTCACATAATTTTACGAGGCCTGCGCCTGTAAGATTCAATCAATAATACATATTCCAATACGAACTCGATTACAAATTTTGAAAAATTAGATAATTTTCTCTAGTTTGTTCACCCTTTAAAAAATTGCAACGTTTTTTGTTAGTTATAGAGATTAAGATAGATAAACTGATAATTGTTTCTGAAAAACTGCAGTTTATGACGATTAAGTGATTAGTTTGACAACTACCGTCATGAGTTTCCAAAAATTAAATAATTAAATGTGTATTTTTTGTATCCAGTGTTTTGTGACATTTGTATATTTGGGTGCGTACATTAGGCGCAAGCCTCGTAAAGTTGTGTGAAACACCCTGAATTCAATTTATCCTTTTTTTCCTCTTCTAATAGCCTACAGCAAAAAAACATGTATAATATTTCCAACTGAAATAAATAAAGTCAAATTGCAAAATTTAAACCCCCATATTTAAACATTTACTTCATGTTCCTGGTATCTTATCTTACTTGGCATTTTTCTCTAAGGTGCGAGTTTTGAAACATTCTGTATTAAACTTTGTTATAATAATTAATCTTCTATATTTACATCGAAGTTTAGTTTTATAAAAATAGACATCAGAGTTTTAACTCTTAAAACTATTACAAAAGGTAAATTAAGAGTTATTTTTACTTGTCTTAAATAAAATATTTCTCTTTATTACCTCTATAATTAATCGATTAGTCGCTAATTTAAGCAATTTTGTAAACAAACTAAGCAAAAGTAATCTACTAAAATATTAAAAGTAAGTCGTTAAGAAGTCATTTACTTATTAAAAACGACAAAACATCAAACTCATCATCGATTTTCTAATTAAAAAAAAATTATACTCAATTAAAGTCAACAAAGTTTTCTAATGAATCTCCACTAATTAGCAATCAATTCCCTATAACCATGCCAGAGATCTGTCAGTTACCAACAGCAGATTGATAAAATCATTATCTAAACCACTTATTAATTCATACTACTTGTGTATGATATAGAATTACCACGTTTACAGTGCAGACTCCGCCTCAGCTCAACAAAAACAAACATACTTACGTCTCAATCTGGACACTTTCTCCCCTCTCTAAAGACTAAACCAACCAGATTTGAATTTATCTGTCCACGCCCACTTTACCATTGGCAGAATATTACGGTTTGAGTGAGATGTTGACGGACTCGCACAGCACTCAAAAATAACAAGCTCGACAAAGACAGAGAATATGGAGAAAAATCGATAATGCCACAAGTCGCTGCAAAAATACTAAAATTTTCGGGAAAAAAAATACAAGGCGTAGAAATCTAAGTCCGAGATTATTGAATTTTCGTGCAGTGTTGAGGTAATGTTACATATTTGTCGTTTATAGCGGTGGGAGACAAGTTTAGAGAGAGACAATCAAATGCGCAGAGACAAAGACAGGCGCATTGAATTCGTAGGCGGGGCCAAACCTAGCCTTCAGTAATAAAGATGACTATTTTGAAAACTTACTCAGTTTGACAGCGTACTTTTCGAAGTAAACACTTGATCCCAGTGCAAGTGGCTTTGAGTGTGGTGAACTTATGACCGAAAATGGCGTTTGAGGACCGCTCCAGCCCTAACACCACCGACGAGGCCACCCAGATCAAATCCCCCAACTCCCCCGAATCCTCCCGGACCTCTCCCTACACCTGCACCACCATATCGCAGGACTCTCTCAAGAACGACTTCTTCCGCATCACGTCTTTCGCTCTGTCTAGTCCTAGGGCAACCCCGTCACCGCCACTCCAGCCCGAACCCGTCATCCAAACCCTCAAATACTCCATCAGGAACATACTAAAACCAGAATTCGGGAAAAGCGCCGTACTTAAGACACGCACGAGCCCCAAGATTGGCTTCAAGCCCTATGAAATTAAAGAGGACCTGAAACCTTTCTCCACAGCTCCTTTGGGCAGCCTGTGCCAAGCCGTGTCGCAGATCGGAACGAGTCCGGAGCCAGCGGCAAGGCCAAAGAGTCCTGTGAAGGGGCTGTTGCCCACTCCGGACGAAATCAAGAAGGATGAGGGGTCGGTGCCCACCTTGTGGCCCGCTTGGGTCTACTGCACGCGGTATTCGGACCGGCCCAGTTCAGGTAAAGATGGGATGGGGTTATTAATAAGCGGTTAAGGTCAACATCTGCTTAATATTCCGGATTCAGATGAGGTTTATGATGAATCAATTATTAACCCATTACGAAATCACAGTTTTTTTCGCGAGACCAAATCTTGTTTTATTAAATACGTAAATTATAACAAAAAAGTACACCCACTGTTATTATTCTTTGAGCCATATTGGCTTTTAAATAAATTTTTATATTTTTGTTTGAACAGTAGTTTGTTATCATTTGAGTTATTTTTACAATTCTTGAAAATAAACAATTAAAAAATTTTTGATTTATTTAATTTATAAATTTATTTAGAATACTACAGGCTTAAAAATAATTAATTAATAGTTATTTTGATAATAATAATTAAGGCTCGGATTATATGCACGAAAAATTCGTAAAATATGCGCATATGTATGCACTTTATATTTATAAATCATTGGTTGCTGAGATATGGATGATCAAAGACAAGAGAAACATTTTTCATTTAAAGTCAGATATGTTATCGACAAATTAACGCTAAGAGAATATGAAAAAATCATATTAAAGGCGAACAAACATGCTATCAGGCCCATGCATTGACTTAACTAAAAAAAAATTCCCATGTCCGTGGACGAAAAACAAAAAAAAATAAAATTTAGATTTTTCTTTCTCGCCCTATTACTTAGAATTGCGTGATAACCGTAGCACACAAAAAATATTTGCCAAAAGATCTCAAAACTAGAAACTTAAAGCTTCAAAATGTTTTTTTTTTTAATCTAGATACGACCATTTTTCAAAAATCACCAAAAAATTTAGGAAAATTTTTTCTTCCTTTAATTTTTTGGAGTTTATTATATTTTGTTGCTTGATGTAAGTAAAGAATGATAAAAAGTAGTTGAACTTTTATCAAACTCGGATTTGCCTCGTCTGCCTTCATTATTAATTTTAATTTAAATAATTATAGACTACGTTTTTATATTACTTTAATTAATATTAATTATTATTTTTTGGAAACAAATGATTAAAAAAAAAAAAACGCTTGTTTTGATACCTTATACCTAAAACGAATTTAAAACGGAAACAGTCAGCAGGATACTAATTTTTTTGATTTGAATTACCGGTTGTTTTCTCTTTAAAATATTTTCTAATCGGATCATTTTTCTTAAACTGTACAATTTTTAACTTGAACTGAAGTTGCCAAAATATGCATTTTTTATTTGACTTATTTTAATAAAAAAACATTAGATATGCATAGAAAACTTACAATTTTGTTGATAATAACAAATATGCATTTGGCATATAATCCGAGCCTTAAGAAATAATAATACAATAAAAAATAAAAGAAAAAATTAAGCTTTGGAAAACATGCTTTAGTTAAAACATGCTTTTTTCCATAAAAGCATGTTTTAATTTGGGTAGTTAGTTTATTTTTTATAAAATTTACTTTCAGGCTTCTACGTGAAAAAATACAATTTGCTTTTTGTCATTTAAAAAATGGTAGAATGAAATTTTAAGATGCTGTAGTTTTTAAAAATGTGTAGGTACTTCTAAAATTGAAAATAAATTTTCAAATTTTGTACAGTTTAACAATTAAAAAAATAGGTGCTTATTCTCACATTTTTAGTTAAATAATTCTGTATAATCGTTATAAGTAATATTTTTATAAAGTCGTAAAAGACACTATAAGCTTATTATAAGGGATTATAGACATGAAAAAAATATTTTTCTGAAGAAAAATTTGAATTCATTGAATATTGGTACATAATAATTAATTTATAGAAAATACGAACAAAATTAATGTTTGTAGTAATTATACATTTTCAAATTTTATCAGTTTCTCTCAATTAAACATACCTATATCTGTTTACATTTATAAAAGTTATCTGGTAGCTAAGCCATAACTGTGTCCTGTATGTAAAATGTCAATTGTCAACATTTGTCAATGAATTGAAAAGCAATAACTGTACAGAATGTCTCAAAATTCACACACTTTCTTGAAAAGGAGTAATTGGGTAGTCCCCCAGAGTACTGAAAAAATGTTAACAAAATTCTATCTATAAAAATTTTGCTCTTTGACTCTATATTTCTGTTGGAAAAATAATTTACCAAAGTTTTTTTGCTACAGGCTATTAGAAGAAGAAACAAGCAAGCTGTATCTTAAATTGTAACTCTCTTTAGTGTTATTTGTGACTTTTATTGACAAAATTTTTGTATACAAAATTATCAGTATCATGACATAAGAATATGTCAAACGTCAAAAAATATATGTCAAAATTTTTTGACAGTAACACATATTCAGTACTCTGGGGGACTACTCAATTACTCCTTTTCCAGGAAGTGTGCGAATTTTGAGACACCCTGTATATGTAGCGTTATTTGTTTAAACAAACAATACCTTATTTAATATAACAAAGAAAATTTCGAGGAAAATACACTACAACTACTTTTCATTAGCGCCGTCAAAATACGTTTTTTAATCTAAATCACTCGCAGGAAGGTTAGCCAAATATTTAAGATAGCAGTCCTTCTACCTGAAATATGCCGCATAATTTCTGTGATTATTTGGTAGTTTTTGTAATGACGTCATATATCAAACCCTCACCGGTGTTTTTTATCTTGAAATAAATGCGGACCGAAGTAAAGAAACATAAGGGTATGACAAAGAAAAAGCAAAAACCGCCGTCGCCTTTTTATCAGATCTCATAAGAATACAGTAGCCTTCACTAATTGTTCGAGAAATGTCAACTGAAAAACAATAGAACGCTTGATGATTGATTCTCGACATTAGGCTGAAAAATATCGGTTTCGGACTTGGTGATGTTGCGACGACGTGTCAATACATCAGAGGAGTGACATCAGAGAGATCACTGATAAACAGGAATGTTAATGTGTGTATATCTGGTTGCATAATGCAAATTGATTTATGTGAACACTTTTCAGCAGATTCTATATTTAGGAAAATCAATATATCAACTGTGCACTTAAAATTAAAAATAAATGTGATAAAAATGCGTTTTTAAATTCATACGTTTCAACAGTGTGGTTAAGTGCTTTTTAAACGATTTATTTTCGGTACCCTGTTTCTCAGCGATCTAAAATTTACCAGCCACTAACAAGCCATCAATAATGTCTTTTGCTCATCTTAAATGGCCCCATAATAAGTTGCGCCCTTCCGACCCCATATTTCAACCGAGTTAATACCTCCCTAATGTCCTCTGCAGTTCGCAAACTGCGCCACAATTGCTCTAATTAGAGACAAATGTCGACCTTACTCTTGTCATGAATATCCCTTTTAGGGACACGCTATTGATCAAAACACACCAGGACCGTAACGGCCCAATTGTAAACTTATGTTTTGTTATAGGGCCGCGTTCACGCCGGATGAAAAAAACGACCAAACCCAACAGTGAAGACAAGAGGCCTAGAACGGCTTTCTCCAGTGCTCAACTGGCACGCCTCAAGCATGAGTTTAATGAAAATCGATATTTAACTGAACGAAGGAGGCAGCAATTAAGTGCTGAGTTGGGTTTAAATGAAGCACAAATCAAAATTTGGTTTCAAAATAAGCGAGCGAAAATCAAGAAATCCTCGGGTCAGAAAAATCCATTGGCGTTGCAGCTGATGGCGCAGGGACTTTATAATCACTCGACAGTGGCGTGCGACGAGGATGACTTGCCTCTGTCGTCTTAATATATTTTTTATAGTTTTAAGTCGATCTCATTGTATTTATTATGTACAAATCATTTATATTAGTATTGTTATGTACATATTTGTAGAGCATTAATTTTTTTTAAGAAAGTCATATCTCATACGTAGTTGCGTAATTTATAAGTCATTATTGCTTGAAATTTTGCGTGAAAATAACACGAGTAGTTACGTAGATGTAGATCGCTATGTATGATAAAAGCCTTAAAAATAGACTGATTAAATATTTAGATTATAGCAAATTGTGCAATGTTCTCTTTCTTGTAAATATGAAATAAATATTGTTCTTCCATCATGACTGTTTTATTACTCTCTTTCAACAATAACCCATTATTTTCTGTCACCTTACACTTTGATTTGTTTCTCAATTGAGAAATTCGCTGGTATGCAAAAAGAATGAACGTCGATTAAGATCTTGTAAGGCTTTGCGTTAACGATATTCATAAACAACTGTCACAACCCAATAAAGTAATTAACGATGACTTAATTGACCTTATCTTTTCCACATCTGTACTTCACGAATAAAGTCGCATTTGAACGTTTTAATGTTTATCACAATTTACTAATCAAGTAATTCAAGTTTTGAAAAAATCTAAGTTAACTAGAATACACGATCTTTCGCCATTTTATAGTGCAAATAAATTTACAATACCGTAAAAGTCGTCGCTAAGTTCGAAGTAATTTTGTTTGGTAATTCTCGAAACGTGATGTAAGTATCACTGATGCTTCACTATTGTCTTTGGAAAAAAATAAAACGTGTTAATTTACAAACAAACTTTTAATGTGTTTTTAAGCGAAAGCGTTGTAATTGATAATGCCAATACACAATGATGCACATCAACTTCAACCTACTTAATTACCCAAATTTAATTAGGTGCTTTTGCGTGATTTTAGTAATTATCTTTAAAAGACCATTTAAAACTTTTAACACCTCATCAGGGAGATTGTTTTAGAGTACCTATTTAACATTTATCAAAAATGGATGGTATTAACGACATTAGGAGGTTTTCTAATTTAATTTATGGATGATTATTTGCATGTTGATAGCGCTTATTATGCCGTGTGTTGGTCGGTTCAATTTGGGGCTCTAATGTAAAAACTCTTCATGTCACGGCTCGTGCATTAGTCTCTTCAACGACGGAATATTGCAGTGCTGTTTGGATGAACAGTTCACAAAATCAATGCGAGGCATAACAGGCATAGCACTTTAAAAACAACTCCCATTGAATGGCTTCTACAGAATATTGAATTGCAATCAAATTATCACTCACGGTTAATTTGACATTTGACAATGCAAAATAAATGACAATTAACTTACTTATATAAAGGGTGTCCCAACGGAAACTTGTGGATTTAAATTCCAAATAACATGCGTAGTATTTAGAAATTCAACGATTTATTAACATAAACATAAAGTAAAAACCTCAAAATTATATGTGGAACAAGATATCGGATAAATGTCCACCGCGATTCCTATTGCACACAGCAATTCTTCGATTCTTTTTTTTAATTTTTAATAAATTTATCAAACATATGCAAATTAATTTCGGCAAATGCCATCGAGGTGGAATTAAACGCAAAAATTGAGGATTTGAGGAAACTGATTGGTGGTCACGATTACGACTCTGTGAATGAGAGTCTAAGGGGTGAGAAAAGCGCTTTTTTGGAAAGCATCAAAGAGTTGCGTCTCCAACTCCCAAGACCAAAAAACCAAAAAAACGCTCACAACAACTCTATGACGAAATTATATGAAGTGGTCGAAGCCATAGTTAATGATTTATTCAAATAAATAATGTGAAATTTAAATCCCCAAGTTCCTGTTGGGACACTCTTTATTTGTTTAATTTTAAATTAAATTGTAATTCGCTTTTTGTAAACCGGCACTTAATGTAATTTCTTTGAAAACGACTAAAATGCTATAATTTAGCCAGGTAGCACTAAAATATGTACAAGTATTTTTATTTCAGCATTTTTTAAATAATGTTTTTCTAATAAAAATTTAATTTTTATACAAACAAAATCAGAATAAGTTTAGTGATTTTTCAAAATGCAAATTTAAGTATACCTACTACTCCACAAAATTAAAGGGACAAAAAATTTTCCCAAATTTTTGATGATTTTTGAAAGGCTGTAGTAACTCATCGAAAAATGGTCGTATCAAGATTAAAAAAAAACTATTTTGAAGCTTTGGGTTTCTAGTTTTGAGATCTTTTGGCAAATATGTTTTTTGTGCTACGGTTACCACGCAATTCTAAGTAATAGCGCAAGAAAAAAAAATCTAATTTTTTATGGCTTTGTTTTTGGTCTACGGAGGTGGAGAATTTTGTTTAGTTAAGTCAATTTATAGGTCGGATAGCATGTTTGTTTACCTTTAATATACTTCCTTCATATTCTCTTTACGACAATTTGTCGCTGAGATATCTGACTTTAAATGAAAAAGGATCATCTTGTCTTAGATCATCGATATCTCAGCAACCACTGATTACACAGAGAATATAAAGGTAGTCTCAAAAACTAGGATAAATGTGTTATAATATCCTTTTATGATGTTTTGAAAAATAATTTTTCTTCAACTGTAACATTGATTTAAAGAAAAGAGAAAAAAGTAACTTTTTGCGTTGTTTTAGTCACTAATATTGATGGGAAAACTAATGTTTTTAGGTGTTTTTACAGCTTAAAGTATCCCCCACAACTCTGCTAATTTTTAAATCGATACATCAAACCAATTTATGGGACTGATTGATCAAAGTTTTGCAAAAGAATTGAAGGAACAATTGCACATGTTGAACAATAATTGCCTATTCTTTATCAAAATGAAAAAAACAATTTTTTTCGACTTTGTTAATTTTGCATTAGTTATTTGCTAAAAATAAAAAAGAATAAAAGAAAATTGTTTTTTGATTATTTTTTGGAAAAGTAAAAACATTTAAGAAACAATGAACTGCTTAATTAAAAAAAAAATCAAAATTTTTTTTGTTTATTTTTTTCAAATTTAACAAATATAAAATTGTAAAAAAAAGTTGAAAAAAATTTTTCTCATCTTAACAAAAATTAGACGATGTTCAGAAACAATATGTACAATTGTTCCTTTAATTCTTTTGCAAAACTTTGATCAATCGGTCCGAGAAAACGGTTTGATGAATCGATTTAAAAATTTACAGGGATATAGATGGAACATTAAGCTGTAAAAACACCTAAAAACATCAGTGTCCTCAATAGTATTAGTAAATACGCGGTAAATTTACTAAAACAATAAAAAACTTACTTTTTTCTCTTTTCTTTAAACCAATGTTAAAGGTAAAAAAAATATTTTCCAAAAAATCATAAGAGGATCTTATAAGGTATTTATTCCAGTTTTTGACACTACCCTTATATTCTCTGTGTGCTCATTGGTTGCTGAGATATCAATGATCAAAGACAAGAGGATCTTTTTTTATTCAAAGTCAGATATCTCATCAAAAAATTGTTGTAAAAAGAATATGAAGAAAGCATATTAAACATGCTATCCGGCCTATAAATTGACTTAACTAAAAAATATTCTCCACGTCTGTGGATCAAAAACAAAAAAATAAAAATTTAGAATTTATTTTCTCGCGCTATTACTTAGAATTGCGTGATAACTGTAGCACAGAAAAAATATTTGTCAAAAAATCTCAAAACTAGAAACTTAAAGCTTCAAAATGTTTTTTTTTTTAATCTAGATACGACCATTTTTCGATGAGTTACAGCCTTTCAAAAATCACCAAAAAATTTGGAAAATTTTTTGTTCCTTTAATTTTTTAGAGTAGTTTATTATATTTTGTTGCTTGATGTAAGTAAAGAATGATAAAAAGTAGTTGAACTTTTATCAGACTCGGATTTGCCTCGTCTGCCTTGATTATTAATTTTAATTTAAATAATTATAGACTACGTTTACTTTACCTAGCCCGCGGTAGGCGATTTTTTTTCCATGTGTATTATTTAAATTATTTGAAACTAGAAAAGGCCTTTAATTTTTGTATTTCCAACAGTGAATTAGGAACTGCAAATTGCCATTCCGGCGTTACTTCCATAGCAAATATTTTGTCTTTAATTGAATTTTTCCGTAAAACTTTTCCTCCTTCCACATACCTTTTGCACTAATTTCACGCAATTAAATTCGCCATCCCTCTGGACGCTAACTAGCGACGTCCTAAAAAATTAGTCCCCTTTCTAATTCACGACCGTGATGTTTCGCACCTTTTCTATCTCGGTGCGTTAGTAAAAGACAGAGCGTCAGTAATGTACTTAATGTTTTATTTAAATGATGTTGGCGGTGTTATAAATCAAGAGAGGACCACCCGTGTGCGGCAGTGGCTCGGTCGCGCAACCGGACACCGACACTAGCGCCAAAAATGTTAACAAGACACATGACAACTGCCGCCCAACTGCGCTCGACGTTTGTTAGCGAGGGTCAGAGGGGCGGTGGCCCAATAGACCCCTTATGCGCTCTCCTCTCGTTAGCTCACTCATTAATGGGGTCCAATTATTCTACGCGCTCTTATGAATTTCAAATTGCCAGATCCAGATACGATCGCAGGCGAATTCAAACCGACACTCCAAGGACCTCAAGTCGGTACATATTGCACAGAAATTCTGCCTTGTTAAGAAAATACAGGGTGTTTGAGGATTGCGAGCAAATATTTTAACCACTAATAGGACTCGTCAAAAGAAACAACTTTCGTTATTCCAACTTTTGTCGAAAGCACGTCATTTCTGAGTTAAAAATAAAAATAAATTGAGGCTGAAAACTCGTCCCCGCCTATGTCTTAATACCATGTTTACAATTATTCATAAGAAAAAACTTTGGAACGTAAACAGCGTAAAGACAAAAAAATTATCGCTACATTAGGGTCAATGTTAGTGGGTCAATACTTGCTATTATAAAAAAATGCTCGAAATGTGGTCATTCGTTGTCAATGCACACTTCTTGTACTCTTCGGGCGAGGGAAGCTTGCGTTCGCATAAATTTGAGCTGCGTACACTAATTCACTAATTCTTTCATGTAAACCCCCAAAAAAACACACATATTTAAATCGGGTGACCGCGGTGGTCATTGGCGACCAAACCAACTCTAGGGAAAATGATTGTTCAATCCATTGGTAACGATATTAACATAATCTGATGGAGCTCCACTCCAATTCAGATAAACGGCACTAGTTAAACAAACGTTGAGGTAATATGTGGGGTCCAATTTGGTGATCTTCAATGATTACTGCCCAAACATTTAGTGAAAATCGGTCTTGGAAGTGCGATGTCTGTACACTAGTTAATTTGTCGTTTGAGTATCTTGATTGACAATTTGATTTCGAATCAATGTGCACAATTCACGCGAAAGCGCATTAACGACTAACTAAATAACTAAACTGACACCTGTAAACAAGTGATAATTTTTTTGGACAAAAAGTTTCTTTTTTTCTGTATAAAAACTTTCACGGTCAACATTTAATGCAATTTATTTTCATTGATATTTTTACTTCAAATTAACAAGGACAGACACACTGAACGGCTCGTGAAAATCATAGGGGGGAAATTGCAAAAATAAAATTTGGATACGGAATTTGTTTGATCTTCAATTCGACTTTTCATAACAAATTCTCTTAGTGGTTAAAGTATTTGCTCGCAATCCACAAACACCTTGTATACTACTCTAACCAGGTGACTAACAATAACAAGATAAAAACCAAAAGAATCGGGGAATTATTTAAATAGGAGGTATTGCATTGAAACGTATGTTTAATGGTATGATTAATTAATAATATTAATATTTTAATATAATAAATTAACCTCTTAATATTAATGTGTTTGTTAAATATTGAGAAATATTGCAACCACATATTCTAAATCGAAAAACAACACTAATAAAAAATAAAAATATCTAGTGACGTGCTCGTAGGCACCACTAATAAGAGTACAAATAAAATACTTGCTAGAAAATAAGTGCAAACATCTGATTTCTACTATAATATTTAACTTACCGGAGTTTAACGTAAATTACTATTGTGAGCATTTTCCAATTTATAACGAGTGTTTATTTGAATTGGGCGTCATAGTTGGCGATGATATGACTGAGTGTTGTGAACGGACCACAATTTTAAATACGCCTGGCGAGGTGTCACATGTCAGATTCGTTTGTTCACAATCGAACTTTCATGCATGTCATTGATGTCAAATTTAAAAAAAAAACACCCGTTGCATATACAACTACATATACATAAAAAGCAAAAATAGGTTATACTTTACAAATAAGTCACTACAGTAGTCATTATTTACAACAAAATATGTAAGACAACACTCGCAGAATCTGCGAATGCACTACCTACCAACTGTGAGAAAACATTACCTACCTAAATAATTAACAAAAATTCGAATTACAATGAACCTTTCAAAAAGAAGTTAATAAAAATACAATCTATTTATCTATTTTCATTTACAGAAAAATATAAAAAATTGAATAAAATTTATGATTCATGTAAAACAGCTAAGGTATTTAATGTTTTAATGTTCGGCTATATAAAAAAATATCGATATTAGGGATAGCTTCTATAACTATCAATAACCGACAAAGTGCTTAAGATAGTTTTTTCCAGTGTCTTTAAACTCCTTTAAAGTTTAAACCCTAATTTTTATAGTTAGAAATGTTAGAATGTTATTGACCGTATATTGTAAAATTTAAACAATTCAAAAAAAAATTTTTTTTACAGCTAATATAAATTAAAATTGTTATGCCGCTATTTCTTTAAACCTAGTGAGCTAGATTCTTGTTATTTTAGCAAAACATTGATAAAGATACAATATAATCAAAATTAAGAAAAAAAAGTAATTTAGCGTCTTTTTACTTAAAAAAAAACATTTCTAACCTTATGTTTTGGGCTGTAATCCCTATTGTTTATTAACTGTCAGTACACTAAATTGTACCATTGTTTGGTTTCCTAAGTTGTACCCATACAATTACAATGCAAAATAAAAACATTTAGTTTCAAATCAAACGCATTATTTGATATAAGATTAAAGTATTTTTTCAATCCAAAAACCAAAATTAATCGGTAAGAAGTGATTTTATGGTTTTATACATTTTTAGCTAAAAAACTTTTAAAACAACTTATTGTATAATACAATTTAGTATACCAAGTGGTATAATTTAAGCAACCGGTTGCCAAATTTGTATTTCTTGTAAGCCTTCTATTTTTTAAATTATTATTACAAAAGTTGTTTCTTAAAATTTAACAAAAAATAAATAAGGTGTTAAAAATATCAACCTATCACACACATACATGGGTGATTTGTGTCAAGCATTTTTTCCAGAATTCACAAAAAAAACAATAAATGGTACAATTTAGACTACCTTCTCTTACATCGTTTTTCATTTTGCGGGTCAAATTTGAGACGGTTCCTGTCGTCTGCATACACACGTGATTTCCGTAACAACACAATAATATTTACTTTTATTAATAATGAATAAACACTTAACAATTGTCAATATTTCGACCCCTAATTGTAATACGAAGATGAAACCAACTCCATTCGATAGAGCAGAAAAAACTCTACAAGCTATTAGGGTTTTTAAGAACAAAGTCAACCCTCTATCTCCCACAAGAATGAAGATATTTTGAGGGTTAAAATTTCAACATTACTATTTGAGACAGTTTTTTTGTTATCCGAACAAGCTAAAATTTTGCACACACACATGGGTTATTCCCGTGAGCTTTTATAAATTGTAAAAAGTTACGCTGTAGGTAAAAAATAAATTCTTCTCTGATAGAAAAATATTCTTTACTTTTTGGAACATTTTTTTAAGTTAAAGCTTATTTTTAAAAAATATTTTTTTTATATATTTTTTTGCCAGTAACATTGCACTCGAGGTGGTAATGTCTGTTTTTAGGTATTACGCTTTCAAAGAGTATCATCAAAAGTAAAAGTCAAAATTTTACATGTCAACACAAAAACATAACAAACATTTTTTTACAAAAATTAAATACAAACAAAATTTGTGACTATGGCTGCCACCAATATTCTCACCAAAGATGATATCAGATATTATTTTGTTAACGCAAATTTATTTTTCAATATGGAGGTGACAACATACGATAAATTTTCTAACCTTATATAAAAAATAACAATCAATAATAATAATTACAGGTTGATGTTGCTGGTCTATAAATTGTCGGCCTACATGTCTGTCTTTTAAACTGTAAATTATAATTGGTTTAACCTTAACACAACTACACAGGGTGTTTCGTTTTTATTGTTAAAAATTTAAATAAGTGATAAAATATTCAATTTTAAGACAAAAGTTTCCTATGAATGTAAATAGAAAAAAAATACACTCTGCAAGTAATTAAAAATAATTGAAGGGGTTATTGCAAAAACGTGACAAGCCACACATTTTTTTAAATGACATTAAGACTTTAGACAAGCCAAAAAATTATGGAGGTTACTGTCTGAGTTACTGCGTTTATCAAAAAACCTAGGAGTTATAACATCAAGATATAAATTTCATAGATTTTTCTCATACTCAAAGTAATATTTCTCAATAATTTGATTATGTGGCTTATCACGTTACAATAAGCTCTTCAATTATTAGTGAAACAGATGTAATATACTAAACTATGTTTTCTACAACTGATAGAAAATTTGGTTTTATGTTTTTGAAGTATTTCAATAAATACTTGAGAAATGTCTAAAATTTAAGTTAGCTACATACTCGTAGTTGTTGAATTAAGTGGAGGACGTGAAATAAGATGTCAGTTAAAGGCTAAAGTTGTGGCAAGTTTAAATGAAATTTTATTGTAAAAAATACGTAAATCTTCAAGCATAATCAAGAACGCAAATAAAAAGTCTTTAAAATGATGTATAACTTTAGATCTTGAGAATTTTAGATTATGCATATCAATCGCAAAAGACATACGGATTCACGTCCATGAATGAGTTGATTACAAATTAATTTGATCGCTTAATATTTCTTTAATATAAACAAATAGAAATTAACAAGAACAACTGATATGTAGGTAGCTCCTATTGATTCTCTTACAATAAAATGTATTTCTTGTAGTTTCATCACTATGAATATTCAACAAATGTTTTATAACCATTGTAGAAAGAAATTACTTTTCTTTTTATTTAAAACTTCTAATTAACTTCACTAACAAGCTTTTATGTAGGTACATACAGTAAAGTACTTAATAGTTTACGACTTTAGGTTAGCACTCATTAGTGATTGAAAAATGAATTCTATCAATGCAAAAACAACTATTTAATTGAATAAAGTCAAGCAACGTCCGCATAAAGCTTTTGTAAAAGTAGGTAGTATTTTATGCATTTAACACTGGTTAATGTTAGAATACACAATGAGAATAGAATTGTTGTTTTGGTGTGAAAAATATTCTTGTAGTGATTTATCACAACAAAGAAAACAGAATCTGTAAATCATCTGAAAATTATGAAGAAAACCATATTTGGCTTAATGGCCAACATTAGCATAAACCATAAAAAACGAGTGTGGCATGCACACTGTTTCTGGCTGATAAATTTTGGTAATTTTAAAGAGGTAATAACGGAGATACATTATCTTCTTCGTTGGCGAAGATAATTATAAACATATTAGGAAACAATATTCTGATTTCACGCTTTGCAAGCACAAATTAATAACACGGTTCAGAGTAAATATAAATAAAGAGTTTTGTGTTGAACATCACGCTCGGAGGTAAAGCATAGTCTGGGGGCTCATTACTGCAACGGTGAGAGAGTGACTACGCCGACAGTTTTATCGACGTGCAATTTAGTTGCCGTGGTTAATGTAGATTGCAGGAAGCGAAACTAATAATGCCGGTACTTTGGCCAGATTTGCCTCGTTTCTATTCTAAATTTCCATGACATTATTCGAATATTAACGAAATCAAGACGATCCTAATTTGAGCGGAAAAGCCCAACAAGGATTTATGACGACTAAAATAACCGACACTTAACTTAAAAAAAAAATGAAAAATGAGCGTAATGAGAATGCAAAATAGAGCTGACAAATATGCAATTATTTAGAAACAAAAGTTGCTGGTATCTTATCTTTTGCTGGGTCTCCCAATTGAAGATGCAAAAACATGAGCGGCTATAAAAACAATTTTACCAAAGTTTTGTCACTCATGGCTGAACCATCCAGGTACCAATATTGGCGTCACTGGTTCTAAATGTTCTAAAGGTGTTATAACTATTCACCACAGGTTTTTAGGGTTGTACAAAACAAAACTTGGAAACGTTAAACTGTTGTTTTAGAGTTAACTTTAATAGAAGTAAAATTCTTTCAAAAATTAAATCGACGTATTTCTGCTGATTCAGACGAGTGACTTAACTAATTTTTTGTGTAAAGATCTATGTTTTAGTGCTTAACAATACATATAATAATAGTTTCGCTTAATTTTAAATTGAAAAATATGTGTTACAATTATTTTTTGATCTTCAAGTAATTTTAATAATACTAAATGAATCTCCACCTTCTTCGTTGTTTACATTATGCATTTTATAAAAATACGTTGGCAAATAACAGGGATATTAAGACCGAAAGTCTTACGTGGGACAAGGCGAAAGGTGTCATCACATTTTTTCGTTCGTTTTTAAAATGTAGAAAAACGATGATAGAACATGATACTGATTTTTGAGGAATGTTACTGCAGCAAATTTGTACCGAGAGAGTTATCTCGAATGTCGAGTTCCAAGCGACAAAATTTTTACAAGATTAGATAATTGGTTTGCATTGACTCGCAGCATGATTGTGAACGTACTTACTTTAAGAATTTGTTAAGTCAAGGGCGGATCCAGGAATTAATTTTGGGGGGCTATCTAAAATTTTTTAGAATGATGAGGGTATACAGTGAGCAGCAAAATTATAGAATAATCTTATTTATTAAAACTGAAAATATTTTGTTTTGGAAAAATGCTCGAACGGGTCAATTTTCTTTTTAAAAAATACAAAATTTTTAACTTGATTTAAAACTCTATCTTTGTTTTTTATTGATATTAATTTACTTTTTGGATAATTTTTTTTGGAAAACTTTATGTAATAGGTACATAATATTTTGGTGTTGCCATTTCGACAATTAAAAAGTCTATCGAATTCGCTAAAAAAATTAGGGGTTTCCATTAAAAAAAATGTCGCTGCCGTCATTACCCAAAAACCAAAAAGTGTAGAATTTTAAAACAAGTTGAAAATTGTGTATAAGGTGTTCTAGCGAGTTGGTAAAGTTCATTATTCAAACAGATATAAACTTAATTTAATTAGATACCTAAGATGTGGCCCAAAGATGCCACAAATCACTGGTTTTGCAAGTAAATAAATCAAAATGACATAAATATGACAAGAGTAAAAAATGAGGTTATTAATATTGTTTTGTTGTTTTAGAGTTTACATTATGAAAATGACAGTACTGCCCGAAATTTTCGTTTTCGGTTCCCAAAAATGACTGGATTACAAATTATTTTGATCTCTCGGTACATGTATGATTTGTATTAATGAGTGTAATTTAAAAAAAATTCTAGTGTTTTTATTTAAAAAATTTTAGGTCATAAGGTTTTTATATTAAAATTTAAATATAAAAAATTGAAGCTTTTGGCGGCAAGTTTGGTGGGGCTCTGGCCCCCTGGGCCCCTCCCCTGGATCCGCCCTTGTGTTAAGTACATGTTTGTACCTATCGTGGGGTTAGTTGCATAAAGCCCGTTTTACATTTTTGTCAGTCGAATAACATATCGTTCAAAATTCCATGTACGCAATTATACATATGTATGTATTACGAATTTCTACAAACTAAAAAGGTTTCTATAGGTAAAAAAGGTCTTATAAAAGTGCCTAAAGTAACGTTAAAAAAAATCACCAAGAGTGTGTTGAAGTGATCTGATACTTCTGACAGTTGTTGACATGTCGCGTAAATATGGATCACAACTATAAAGGCTAAATTACGCACGCTGCAGCGTCTTTTAATTTAGGATTATGATGCAGGTATAATAAAAAATAATATTACTGCCCACGAGATTTAATTATGTGTTTCTCAACCTTTACCTTTAAGGTTAGTAATCGGCATATTACATTAGTGATTGTGGATAAAGATATTGATTGTACTTTAACTTCTTACGAATTGTATTCAACAAACTATTTAATAAACCAAATGGCAAATTTGCGTTACACATGATTTCATTTTCATAGCAACTGTTAAATAATCAAGTTAATTTAAAATTTTCTGAGGAAAATAGTCCTAGATGTATCTCTCTTATATGCCATCTTGGTCAATTATATTTTTACGAGTGGAGATACAAAAATTAATAACTGCTATTTTATTGGTTATTATTTAAAAAAAGAGAGATGAATTAAATAGTCGCTTAAATTTGTTGTTTCTAGAATTCAAATGCAAATATCTGCTATTTTATTGGTTCATATTTGAAAAAAGAGAGGTGAGTTGAAGTTATAACATGTACTACGAGTAGTCAAAAATATTCTTCAATTTTTGATTACGAATTGTATTCAACAGACTTTTCAAAGAACCACGCTATGAATCAAATGTCAAATTTGCGTTACACATGATTTCATTTTCATAGCAACCGGTAAATATTTAAGTTAGTTTTAAAGATTCACTGCAACCATTCATAGAATATCTAGTTATATTTTATCACGATTGGAATATTCGCTTGAATTTCTTGTTGCTTAGATGCGAAAGTAAATATCTGCCATTTTATTGGTTAATATTTGAAAAAGAGAGTTGAATTGAATAATCAGGTGTATCTAAAAAAAATCTAAAAATTGGGGTTGGATTTATATCCAAGTCAGACTTTTTCTAAGGTAATACATGCTAAAAAAATCTCCGCAAAATACAGTTTTAATGAATAAAAGCGAATCTGATACGCGTGAGTTCTATAATTTCTAGCAAAACATTTTCAAATCCGATAGTGTGAGTCGCCATAGTTCTCCAGAATTTTTAAAATACATTTTTGAATTTGATAAAATTATTAGTTTTCTGTATAGTTCTATTAACCGAGCGAATAACTCTTGCATATGTAAAGTTAATAAATACATTTCATCGAATTGCTGTTACTAAAATAACCATTTATAAAAATAACTTTCGTCTGTCGCTCATCATAAATCATAACCTAATAAATCAAATGTGTAGTAGTTAAACTCAAAGAGTAATTAAATTTATTAGGAGTGTCATCCTAACCCTCTCGACATCTAATAGACCGTGCAGCGTGTCATGTCATTAAGGACCAAAGCAGGCCATGTATCTTTCGTGGTGCTAATGAGGGCGGCTCTTTTTGTATCTCGACGTCTCATACTGTTACACTTTTTAGCGATGCATCTAAAATGTTTACGGAGGTGTCTTTTGTGTTTTTTAGGCTTTTAAATTCGGTAGTTAGGAAACGAGAGTTAAATGGTATATCAATAAACTAAGACAAATAACACTACAATAGACTCTTTCTCTTATACTACCACTATGAAGAATCACTTAAAGGCGTTAAACGCTTGTCATAACATCGGTGAAAAATTAAGGAAATTATTGGACGAGAACGACAGCAATTAGCGACACCAATTAAAAACGTTTGGAGAAATTGAAACCATGGTGAATGTACACAAAATAAAAAAAACAACTAATGATGTAGCTTTAAAACTTTTTATATGTAATAATAATAATAAAATTATGAATGAACGAACAAATGTGACTATACGTGTAGTCAAGAGTTTATGCTATTGATAGAAAATATAGAAAATACATAATTCAGTTTTAATAACATACTTTGAATTTGACAAGACATAATTGTATTCTCTTTGATTCGTTTCTTACCTATTTACTCATTATGCAGGTTCAAGTTGTCATTTCGCACTGGCATTTTTAGAGAGTTGCATCTCATTGTGGGTGTCATAACTATTCAATTACTTGTTTTTATACGTGCTTTGATATTATACAGGGTTGTTCCGCCTAAATCCCACATTAAAAGTATTTGGAGTTCGAATAATGATATTTATTTGAAAATTGGTACATAGCCATAATCCATTAAGTTCTCATAAATGAAATATTTTCAAGATGGCGGCACTTCCGGTTATACCGGAAGTTGGTCTCAACTTTCTTATTTTAAATGGAAAGCTATATTTTTTACTGCGTTTTTGGATTAATCGGGTTATTTTAAGGGAGTTTTCATCAGCTTTTCCTATACCAAATTTAGCCGTTTTTGAAATATTTATAGTTTTTCAAAAATTTTTGGATCTGCACCTTACACTTTAAAAATCGGTAACTCTGCAATTTTTTAAAATTTTGAATTAGTTTTTTGGCGTTTGAAAGAGAAAGTTTAGATTTTTTTTCCGGTGTTTTCAAATTTTGAAAAAAAATAACAAACCCTAAAATTTTAAGGTTACTTTTGTAATAATTCAAATAGCCATAACTCAATTTTTCCAAATAAAATACCTCAATTTTTATTTTACTAAATAGAAGAGAATTTAATTCTGCATCGATCAGTATTAACATTCCCTATACCTAAATTTAATAATTTTTATGTTATGGTGACTTTTTTTTAATACTGGCGAAAATCTATTACGTTTTCGTATAGTTTGCTATGGAAGTCAAAAATGTCAAAATTGTTTCTCAATAAACGTCGACAGTGACTTATTATTATTTGACAAATAGTGCCAAAATATGGAGAGTCAAAACTACTAAAACTTAGATTTAATGAATTTATTTTGTATTTATGGAGAGTGTAACCAAATTATGATGTCGTTCATTAAACAAAAAAAATATTTCTCACTTGTTAGCTTTAAATAATGATCGCATGGTAGAACCTATCAATAATAATTAAGTTTGCATAACTTTGATTCTTCATATTTTGGCACTATTTGTCAAATAGTAATTTACTATTGACGTTTGTTTCGAGAAAATTTTGACATTTTTTATTTCCATAGCAAACTATGTGAAAACGGGTATGGCTAGTAATAAATTTTCTGTAGAATTAAAAAAAAGTCCATAACTTGAAAATTATTAAATTTAGGTATAGGGAATGTTAACACAGATCAATACACAATTAAATTCTCTTCTATTTAGTAAAATAAAAATTGGGGTATTTCATTTGAAAAAATTCAGTTATGAGTATTTGCATTATTACAAAAGTATACGTAAAATTTTGGGATATGTTTTTTTTTTCAAAATTTGAAAACACCAAAAAAAACATCTAAGCTTTCTCTTTCAAACACCAAAAAAAACGAATTCAAAATCTTAAAAAATGGCAGAGTTACCGATTTTTAAATTGTAAGGTGCAGATACAAAAATTTTTGAAAAACTCCAAATATTTCAAAAACGGCTAAGTTTACGTATAGGGAAAGCTATTGAAAACTCCCTTAAAATAAGCCGATTAATCCAAAAACACAGTAAAAAATATACCTTTCTATTTAAAATAAGAAAGTTGAGACCGACTTCCGGTATAAGCGGAAGCGCCGCCATATTGAAAATATTTTCATTTAGGAGGACTTAATGCATTATGGCTATGTACCAATTTTCAAATAAATACGATTATTCGAACTTTCAATACTTCTTATGTGGTATTTAGACGGAACACCCTGTATACGTATACGTAAAGACTAGGATACGACACGATGTAAAACAAAAAGTCCTCGTTCTCGATAGTTCTGTTAGTGAGGCCAGATAGCGCAGTTGTTCCGTTCCCGTTTAAGTTTTAAGAGCAATGAAATAAAAAAATATATAATTAAAGATGAAAGTAATGCAATAATTTTATTAAAAACTATATTTAAAAAAAAATCAAACATTTAGCAATTTTTAAAAATGCTGCTCGAATACGGTTAAAGGTACAAGAGAAATACAAAAAAAAAAGTTGTAGAGAATCAAATTTTCAAGAAAAAAGTCCGCAGGAGATACCTCTATTTTCAATGGTTTAGGTCCTAAAGACGTTCAAAGACGCTCAGGTGACGAATTTACCGGTGGTCAAGAGACAAAATATTAATTTAAACCTAAACAGCTGAAGATAGAGATATGGTGTCCTGGACTTTTTTGTAGGAAATTTAATTCTCTACAACTTTGTTCTCCACACTTCTTTTGTATCTTCAACCGTATTTGCAGCTTTCTCAAAAATATCGAAAACAGTATTAAAAATAAATTATAAGCAATTATCGGTTTGCGTTCCGCCCAATATTTTTGAGAACTCTGCGAATATGGTTAAATATACAAAAAAAGTGTAAGAAACAACATTGTAGAGAATAAAATTTGCTACAAAAAAGTCCCGGAGATCATATTTCTATCTTCACCGGTTTGGGTTTAAACTGCTTTAAAATGTTCCTTTATCACTGAATCACCAGTAAAAATGAAACGAATCCGTCGCTTGAGGGGCTTTGAACCTTTTTGAGGCCTAAACCATTAAAGATAGAGGTATGGTCTCGCGGACTTTTTACTAGAAAATTTTGTTCGCTACAATTTTCTTTCTTACATTTTTCTTGTATCTTCAACCGTATTTGCAGCATTTGGAAAAACATGAAACGGAGCACAGATTTTAAATTTTAAATATTTTTTTCTCATATTTCTCGTAAAAATTTTGTCGTTACTTTTTCACAGCTTATTAACAATGTTAAGCTCAACATTTTTCCATTTTTTTCCAAGCAGTTAGTACACTGGTTAAATTTAAATTAATTTAAAACGATTTGAAACTGAGACGGTAAAACGCTCTAAACTTTTACTTTTTTTTTACTTCGCCGTACAATTTTTTTTGGGTCGAAAAAATCGAGCAATTTTGTATCTCGTTTCGTAATATTATACCTACAGATGGATTTATTAGAATTTTAAAATAACATAACGTATAATTTAATTTTATACAAAACATCAGCTACGAAAATGATTTTTCTTTCTTCAAAACAAGGGCAACATATTTCTCTTGAGTTTGATTTAATCAATAAAGTGCTCTGAAATTTCACATGCAATTTAAGTGTCTCGAAAGCTCGATACGTGAAATTGGTTGTCGGAAGTTGAGATAATATGATTAACATTTTGGAGCATCACCAACTAAAAAGACAATGACGTGTGGACCTGTGCGTTGAAACGTCTTTGTTGATGGTGCGAACATTTTGGCATTTATTTGAATAAGATTGCGGTTTGGATTCGATCGCTGACAATTATAAGACTTAAGGTTCGAACATCATTAAAATCATAGTAGCTATTAAGCTGCGAGCTTTGATGTTAATCTAATCTCAAAGCCCATTAAATTCAACCCAAAGTATTACATTACTAAATCTTCTACCCGACTTTTTTTAGAAAAGTTGTCTCTGGAATCTCAAAAATGTATCGAAATTCACTTAATATACAGACCGTGTTGGGTATTTAGGGTCGAATTTCATTGTTTTAATGGCGTCATTTACATTTCCAAGTATTTAAGCTGAGGCTTTTATAGCTTTATTTTATTGGAAATTGTAAACGTTTTCTTACACTGTGAGACGCTTTACACAGATAGACCAGGTTTTGCAAAAAGTTTTAAATGATTATTATTAAATCACAAAAAAAAAAGATTGCCGAAACCCGGGATCGAACCAGGGACCTTTAGATCTTCAGTCTAACGCTCTCCCAACTGAGCTATTTCGGCTGACAATATTTTACATGGTAACCATCGAACAATAAGTGCACAACTAACTTAGTTAATTTAAATTTTTATAAAATGATATTAATTTTATCTAATTTGAAAATGTCTGCAAAACATAAGCCCCCTATATGACAAACAATATATAAACTAAACTAGAAACGAAATGACTTGGCGTATTTCTTTAATATCATTAAGTCGTTGGGTCAATTTATTACCCACATAATAAACCTCGGTGGTAATTTATTTAATTTTTTTATTCAATTGCCCAATAAAATTACAACGTTCTCATCACTGATTAAGTTGATAGCTATAAATTATCATGTCCCTACTTTCGTAAATCTCAGAAATTAAACACATGAGAAGTTTCATTACGAAAATTGGTTCAAATAATGATTCAAAATGAAAAATATAAATAGATAATAATTTATTTTTGATTTGAGCCATTTAAGCGATAAAAATGTTTTGAGATAAAATTATGTTTATTCGCAAACGTCAGAAAAATGACGCTTTTATGACTAAATGACACAAGTAAAAGTTTTACCTTTCAAACATTTATAAATAAAAGTCTAACGACACAGTATAAACAAGTCTACTTTATGCTGTCCCGAAAATTAACATTCTCATTTAAAAGATTTTTTTTCTTGTTTACTGAGTGTAATTTTGAAGCTAGACTTTTCGAAAACGGTTTTCCATATTAACACCATATTTTTCATTGAAAAACGGAATTATCTCGAAATATTTTGACAAAAATACACCGGAAAAGTCACCAAATTACTTAAGTGAAAAATAATGAATTTTGCTTGTTTACATCACGTTCTTTTGTAAGATTCTGTTAAAACATATTGAAAAATTACTAAATTGGGTTAAAAATGTCTTTTTTATGATTTTTTTGGGCGTTTTAGCACGTTTTTCAATTAAAAATTTACAAAATTATTTTGTCTATTATTATTATTATTTTGCTAAATTTACTCAAAAATGGTGTTATTTTTACTTTTTTAAATTGTGCTAAAAATTTTGTTTAAAAATAATACCATTTTCCGTTTTCGGACGTGCTTTAGTCAGAATCGCAATTGTTTTAAAATTTTTTGTCGAAAATAAGGTAAAAAATGAATAAACTATCACAAACCTAAAATTATTTTTGCTTCTTTGGAGAGTTTAAGCATGTTTTTGAGGCGAAAAATCATCTGGTTGCTTTAGCAGATCAAAAGCACAAAACTTTGCAAAAATAAGCCGAAAAACACATAATTAATTGGAAAATGATGTTATTTTTGCTTTTTTCAAACATTTCGTTGCGTTTTTAAGTTTAAAACAAAGTTTTTTTTTTTAATTTTTGCTAAAAAACTTACCAAAATTAATACATTTACCAGACTAAATAAAAAACGACATAATTTATAGTGTTTTTGAGCGTTTTAAAACATTTTTCAATAAAAAACGCAATTATTTCGCAAAATTTAGAATACGTCGGAAAATTATTGAATTAAGTAAAAATAGTGCTATTTGTGCTTTTTTTTAAACAGTTATTTAATATTATTATTTATTTATTTAAACATATTTTAACACCTTTATCCACTGTTTATTCAACAATCCAAGTTGTACATACCGCGAAACAAATGTTTAAAAAAAATACCAGTTTAAAAAAAAAATGTTACATAACACCTTTGTGTTGCTCTTTACTCTTGATCTGAATACGTTTGCGGATAAAATAGTATATGTTATTTGGAGTAAAAGTGAGTTTATATGGCTCAGCTGAATCATTTGGCATAATAAACGTTCAGCTTCGCCACTTAAACTATCACTTTTACTCCTAATAACATAATATACTATTACACATTATTGAAAAAAAAATAATTCACGTACAAATTATAATACACCTATAGCTATTAAGAAAATAGACAGTTTAATTATAAGGATTTTTAAAATAGCAATTAATGAGAATAACTGTAAATTTTCTATTCTTTTTCATTTCCACATTCTGTGTGTGATGGTTAAAAAGCAAACGCACCCATTTATATCCCATCTGTCGACCTTATGCTTGTAGCAATAAAAATCTTATATCCTCATTAGGACAAGTTATCAAAAAAAAATTGCATTTTTTTCCTCATATTTTGTGTTTTGTCCTAACTCATTCGTATTCAGCGGAGGTGTCGGTGTCCATTGAATAGTGGCAATCCGTCGGTGTTGTAGATGAGTGTCTGCATGCAAGTATTTGTTGGTATGTAGAGGAGCAACGCGTAAGTGATAACCTGGGACCACACACATCGCTGATGCTTCAAGCTGATCTGTGATCCGTTTGGTCCAAGTTCGCGTTCACACACTCGCATGTCTCTTATTTCCTCTTCCAATAGTACTATACCATCACAAATTAACCAACTTTCCTACCTAATTACCAACAGTAACGAATCTAGATGTTTACTAATTATACATCGTTTTAAGGGAAATTACTGGAATTAAGAAACATCAACAGCTACTGGACAGGATATCAACGAGGACTGTACAACCTTCCAAACCGCAAAAGACATTCGCAATTTTCAAATATCATTATCCAAATTAGAGGGTTTGACACATAATTGAAAAAATATTATTATAAAATTATTATATTTTTTTATTTTCAAAATCAACTACTGTCAACTCAAGATCTTTGACATCGATTATTATGTCCGAGATGCAATAAATCGTGTTCAAATTTATGGCGCATTTTACACTCTTAACACCTTCTGACAAGTAATTATGTCATTTTGACTTATTCAGCAATAAGAATCGCCATTATTATGTAGTATAAATTAAATTCTCTGATGTAGTTGAAGTTTTATTAGGTTTTTAATATGTTTACAATGTTCGAAAATCAAGTTTGGCAAGATTTTTGTTATTTTATTAAAATAATCTGAGTGACTAACTGATTCGGAATTTGAAGCAGCCGAGTTGTACCATTAAAAACCCATCTTTTCTGTGATAATTGTAATAAACGGATGACTGCCTATATTTAGCCAAGATTGTTGAATTATTTTACAATGTGGAACAGTACTGTCATTATTTAAAATACGAGCAGCTGACAACGCCAAGAATTTATATTTTTAAATTAATTGCAGAATGTTTCCCATTATGGCAATCAGAATGCAAACGTCTTTTTAAATTGTTGACCTCTACAATGCGGTTCCTCAACTGGCCAGAGAGGAATTTATGGCTTTCTTCCAGAGAAACTTTTTAACAAGCTAAATTTGTTTTCTTAATTTGGTTAATTTATGATACAGCAATGAGATAAGAAATTTTGCAATGTAAAATAAATTAATAGAAAAAAAGCGATTAATCTTTTTTTATTAGCTGGTCAATTTGCACCTCCTACATCAAAATAACACAATTTTTAGAAATGTGTAAATACAGGGTGCGCCAGAACTCGCGACCCAGAGAAAAATATTGCACTTTAACTCTATTTATTTCGGTTGGAAAAATAATTTTCCAAGTTTTTTTGCTACAGGCTATTAGAAGAGAAAACAAATAAATTGTAACTCCATTTAATGTTATTTGTGGCTAAATAATTATAAAAAAACATATACAAGATGATCAGTATCATTAAATAGACAAAAAAAATGTCAAATGTCAAAAAATAAATATCAAAATTTTTTGACAGAGAATTTTTTAAACATTTTTTCATGTTTCTGGTATATTATCTTACTTGAAATATTTCTCTGGGGCGCGAGTTCTGACACACTCTGTATATCTCCCTAAATAATAAAAAAAAGCTTTTTTAACTAGAAACATAAAAAACAATAGCTGGAAGTTACAAATTCAGTGTATAAAAAATCTGTTTAATTTGGTGTTTGATGCTTTCCACAGGTATTAAGCAATCTAATCGACTTGAAAAGATGATTAGATAAGCTAAAGAGTTTTAATTTATCAATCAATATACATTAACATATCTATTAATGTTCTAAACATAAACTAATCGTTTACATATGTTGAGATTTGTGATAGATGAATGACAACTTACGAAAGAATAATATTAAACGAGTTCTGCAAGAATACATTTCGATTTCGAATTACTTTTTCTGAACCAAGTGCGAGAAGACACTTTTTGCGGATAATCGCATTATTTGAGGTCCGAGCGAATTTGCGCAAGTGCGCCGAAAATGTATTCGCGCATCGAGGTTCATACAATATTTTTTTCTTCTTAATAAAATTGACTGTTACCAGTAGTAAATAATAGATGGCGCTCGCTTATGCGCTTGCAAAGTGTCAATCGAAATACTTGTACAGTTTGAGACAAAATACTTTGGTCGTCAATGTCACTTGAGTGACATTAAATTGTAAAGCATGCTTTAGGACTGTTAACCTTATTTTTAGCTACTGTCAATCATAGTTGACAAGTTGTATGTACAAATTTTTGATARAAAAATATAATAGCTGTCATTAATTTGAAATTGTCATTTATTTTAACTTTAAAGCTTGAATTATATTAAAGTGTCAGAAAAGTGACGACCAAAGTATTTTGTCTCCAACTGTAACAGCGATTTTATTTTACCCTTTCAAGGTTTTCAACATCCAAATTGAAAAAATGGCGTTTTGTAAACTAAATGTTATTATTATTAAATTAAATTATTTTTAGAATGCTCATAAAGGCCAGTGCTTTTTGGATGATTTTTGAAACACTAGTGAGCAAAGTTTATGTCAGTGCGCAAAATTTACGTTCGCGATTAACTGTTGCGTTTGCGAAATGTCATTCTTACGACAGTGAGTCTAAAATAGTTATTTATTATACGAGTTTTATAAGACGACTTATTGTCGCACAAAAGGGTTTGGGGCACGACGAGCGCAGAGAGGAGTGCTCTAAAGGATTAAGTGCGACAATAAGTTTTATAAAACATGTGTAATATACGATTTTTTCTACTTTGCCTTTATTTTTTCAATAAAAAATGATAAAATTGACACATCGAGCTATTTGCCAACCTCAAAATTTTCGTAAAATGTTCCGTTAATTAATAACTATTAAGACATCACAGATGATTACATCGCGTTTGTTAATATCCTATTAGAGAATCAAAATAGAGGCAAATTACAAAAAAAATTACGATTTTTATTTTTTAAATAATATAAATGAGATAAAAAATATTTGTATTCAGTGCCTACTAAAAACACAACTACACTTTTTTGTCTGAAGAAAAATTTTGGTTTTGGACAGTTATTGGCAGTGAAAACAACAGTGAAATTTATCGTTGCAAAACGTTTGTAGGGTAATAAGCAAAAACGAAGCACATGTCGTTAAGCCTCATCATTGTTGACAGTTTCCTTATTTATAGCTACACTAAAATAGGGAAAACTTGTTAATTTATTAACCAATCATCATTACCATACCGGCAGGTGCAATTGTATTTAAAATAGATATTGGAGAGTTTATAATAGTTGGATTTTCCGTTGAATGAGAGTAATTCATGTTTGATTAAGAATGTTGGAATAGTTATAGAGAGCTCACCCACATTACTTGTAAATGGTGCCGAGCGCGATGATTTATAAATACAATATCGACTATTTCAAAGAGCAGGTTTGTATTCACTGCAATTCATTATTTACACCGCGACAAGCGATATTCCTGCAAATTGCAGTAATAATTGGTTCAGCAACTTGCAAAGTATATGATGAGCTTCTCGACATACCATTTAACGGAGATTTTGCTGTTGGTGGAATAAGTAGAAGCTGTTTCTACAAAAATTCGTTCTAATGTGTTTGAAGCTAAAGAACAATCCAGGTATTTTAGAACTAGAGCTCCAGAGAAAATTTTCCAAGAACATAGAAAAAATGTTTAATAAATTCTTTCTGTCAAAAATTTTTGACAATTATTTATTGACATTTAACATTTTTTATGTCTATTTAATGTTACTGATGATCTTGTACGAGTACCTATATGTTTTTTCATAATTATTTTGTAAAGTTATAAAAAATTTGTCAATGAAAGCCACAATTATGTTAAACATAGTTACGATTTAGGATACAGCTTTCTTGTTTCCTCTTTTAATAGCCTATAGCAAAAAACTTATTTTTACAACAGAAATAAATAGAGTCAAAGTGCAAAATTTAAACTCTCATAATTTCGAAATAGAATTTTTTTAACATTGTTTCTATGTTTCTGGTATTTTACCTTACTCTAAAACGCAAGTTCTGAAACACCCTGTATTTTCAACATGAATGTGCTTCAAGAGTCATAATGGCATAATAGTTGTAAATATCTATTTCTAGTGATTGGCCTTTTCTTTGTAAAAAAACAATTCTTGAATGGCCGTCATTGACACGTCTGACTGAAAACACCCCTGAGATTCTTTCAAATGTAGTATCCTCAGACATCTCAATATACTACCATTTATTAAGTCCCAAGTCTGAATGTTTGTGAGATTTGGGTAATTTTTCATGTCACATTTATTAGATCTGAAGTTGAAAAACCACGTATGAGTAATATTAATGATTCCTCTTAACGACTTTTAAATTGTAAAGTCGAGCGTGAAAACTTTTTAATCTCCTGAGGTTTCAAATATTCCGCCTATTGAAATGACAAGCAACGAGCAAAAAGAATGAAGCGATTTAACCCTCTTATTTCCGTTATTTTATAATTGGTCGAGTCCCCGTTGATTAAAACTTTGGAATTTAAATAAGTTCCGAAGAATGAGGTTCACGTCATCAAGTGATCAAGCCTCTGACAACCAAAACGATTGCAAATTGCAGATTTGTCACGCATTCCGTAAACTTTTAAATTGAATATCTTCCACCCTTCAGTTTGTTTTATTAAATCATTGGATTGGAAGCGTAGAGGCGAGAATTTGGGGTGAAAGCTACACCGAAAGACGAAACGGATGTGAGGGCTGCTATCGAGTCTATGAATATTACTTACACAAAACTGACTAGCGGTTAATTTTGTCTACTTCCAGAAGGGTGACCGCAGAAATTTCAAGTCAGAAAATTCTTGATATAAAAAATAGTTTTTGTATACTATTTTTGCAAAATGTTTAAAACCAAACACAATCAAAATTTTTAAGTGGACTTATTTTAGTTTTTCTTCTTATAACCTCTCTTATACAGTGTGCGCCAGAACTCGCGCCTCAGATACAAGGAACATAGAAAAAATGTTTAAAAATTTCTATCTGTCAATAAATTTTGACATTTATTTTTTGAAGTTTGACATTTTTGATGTCTATTTAATGATACTGATGATCTTGTATATGTTTTTTACAATTAACAAAGTTACATTGAACAAAGTTACTATTTAGGATACCTTGTAGCCTCCTTGTTTTCTCTTTTAATAGCCTATAGCAAAAAAACTTGGAAAATTATTTTTCCAACAGAAATAAATAGAGTCAAAGTGCAAAATTTGAACCCTCATAACTTCGAAATTTTTGTAGATGAAATTTTTTTAACATTTTTTCCATGTTCCTGGTATCTTACCTTACATGGCATTTTTCTCTGGGGCGCGAGTTTTGACGCACTCTGTATATCTCCAAAGTTTTACACCTTTCTACTAATTAAACACAAAATTAGAACCTACCTACAGAGTCAACGAGTGTGGAACACGTACTAATAAACACAGAAGCATAAACACTAAATCACCCAAAGGATAATAAAAGTCTATTATCCCCCAGCAGGAGATAGTAGCGAACTGTAAACTTCGACTAATCACAATAACAAGAGACAAAAAGATGAGCATAAGGATACCAAACAAACAATACAAAAGTATTCTACATATAGAAATAAAAGTGATCTTTTTGAGTAGTAGAAGGCATACCAAATAAGTACGCGAATATTTTTACGAGTGACGAAATTTTTCAGGACGAAAAAGTCAATTTGATTATTTTGGAGTTTTTTTTTTAATAATACGGGTGTGAATTCGTTCTATGGGAGCTTTAACAAAAAAAATTGTACGTAAAACGTTTTTGCGGACTCATCTGCAACGATGTGCCAAAAACTGTATTTTAGGTTCATACTTGTAACAAAAATAACTAAAATCATGTATTAAAAAACGAGAATAATTATAATATGTCACCAGAATAAATACAAGTATATTTTATTAAACAAAATCTACTAATTTTAGAAAATATTTTTAATTGATTTCAAAGGTTTTCAAATGTATATCAAAGTCATCAAATTGCATCAATAGGACATTACAAATTAGGTGGTAAATAAGGCGTTACCCCGCGTGCTTATGTATTATAGGACTTCCATTACCACGGAGGTTTGTATGCTACGAGTATTTTATTCACAATCACATTATTTTTAGTCAAAAATTTGATTAAAATAAAATTTTCACAAAGTTAAGTTTTAAATGTGGTAGGCCATCTAAATTGCATTTGATTTTTGACATTTCAGAAATGTCAAAAAAAATATTGAAATAATGTGTGAATCTGATATTAAAATTGGTAAAATGGAGTAGTGCTCCCCCAAAAGTAAGAAAAACTGCTACAAAAACAATTGAATACCAATTTAGGAAATTATTATGTGTAACACAATTTGAAAGAAAAAATTCGAGGTATTTTTGTAATCGTGACGTTGGCAATCCTGCATATTACCGCCCAAGAGAAGTAATATTATTACTCCTCATGAGATATATAATGACGTGTTTCCCAACTTTTAAAAAGTTAGTAATCGGTATATATTACATTGGTGATTGTGAATAGACTTTTTCTCGATTTTTTACTCTATATTAACACAACGAAATTTGCCGATTTGACAATTTGACAATTTTTTTTATTTAATAGAAGAATCACCAATAGCAGTCATCATATAAAAAAAAAATAGTCATTCGTCTCAAATTAACAAACCCGTCAAATGATACTAAATATGTGATTGATTACGTTTTCGCGTGAAAATACACAAATTTACAGATAATCGTTTTGAAATAATGTAGTGTTGACAAGTTGGTGACAGATCTATCATTCTGAGCTCAAATTTAATTATTGAGAAACAAAAAACCAAATAAATCGATAAATGCTAAAATTACACTTATTACAAACTTCTTTCTTCTTTTCTTCTTCTTTTTTGGTCAGAAAAAACTCACTATTGCGAGATGCTCACTGAGGCAACTATAAGACCCATTGTGCATAACCTACAAGAAGAGACACTATGTCTATAATAAAGCTCAATAAGCTGTTTTAAGGCTAGTCTGGACTACCGTCGAAAGCAAGGCAAAAATTGGTCCCGTTTTACGGACGCATTTTTCATTGTGAAAAAAAGGTCAAAATTCCTATCGATTCTGTATAATCGTAAGATTTGCGCTCGTATATAAAAAAAATCAAAATGTAATACTTTTTAAAAAATAATCAAAAAGTCTTAAAGGTAATCCCTTAGCCACATAAGTAAGTTGTTCTAATTAAATTTATTATGCTTAAATAGAGCTTTTTTGGGACAATTGCGGTGGTATTTTCTTTTTGGTATACTTATTGGTAATTTTTAATTTCCTGAAGGCCGGTATATTCGAAACTGAGATAATTGTTGTACGTGATAGATCTTCAACTTAGTCTTGTGGTCCAACCCAAATCTTCAACTGTATGAAATCGGCTATTTAATGGCTACGAAATTACAAGTAATAGTTATTTACAGTAAGAATGAGAAAGGTGAAGCTTTCGCTTCACCACGAAGCGAAGCGAGTACCTCCCTAAAAAAGTTGATCTGTAACTTTGTATTCGAAATTTTAAATCAAAGTGATTGTTGATATGTCATGCATTAAATTTGACAGTGTCATAAATTCCACTTTTTTTCTCCTTGAATTCGAAATGTACTTAAACGACAAAAAAAACTAACATGATATCTTGAAAATGCCACAAAATGCTGTAGCTAAATCTGTACCGTCAAAGGTACACCGTAGTGACAGTGAGCGAAAGTGGAGTGAGCAAAAGTGGAACTTTAACCATGGAGATTGGTCACTTTCTAAGGAGGTATCAAATAAAAATATTTTTTTTATAATTTTCTACTGATTCATTTCAATGTTTTTTTTCAAGTGAACCTCTACTATACTGTCGCATGGTATTATAGTTTTTTATTAGTGGGTGTTTACTTGCATCAATTAAATGTAATTACATTTTTATCTTCAGAAGCATCGTTAAAACTTGGAGCGAACGCAAATCGAAAAGTGTGCTTAAGTCAATAAAGCCAGCATTACAAAAGCAATAAAATTAAAATTAACTAACACTAAAACAGCTGTTAAAGTTTATTTAAAGACGCATCTTTAATTTGTCTGAAGCGTCGTGAAAATTGTATTGCGTGAGTTTAAATTATCGATAATGTAAGATTTCAAATTTCTGTATGAAATGTGGCGTATTTTCTGTATGGCCGACATAAAAAGCTCGTAATAAATATTAATAATGGCGTTTTATTCCGTATCAATTAAGGAAGCGCGTCTTTCAATTCCGTCTTCCAATAAATCAATTATTCTTGATAAGTAATTGAATAATAATGACCAATAGACGAGTTCCGCGCCCATCTTCGATATTACCCCGAATTAACCGGCTTCACGGCCCAATAAATCAATTAAGACCAACCCTGATGGACAATCCGCCGCCACCCTCTATATTGACCCACCCTGGCACGTGATGGCCACCTAACACGCAATCTGTAAACACCTCAGGGGTAGCAACCACGTCGCATAAATTATTAGCCTATTAAACATCGCAATTATTTGACAATTACAAATACGACCGTTTTTGAACGCGACGGTTCCTTTTGATGGAAAGCTGTAATAAAATCTGTCAGCTTTCGGTGAGTGATGATAATAAATTATTTTTCGATAAGGTGAGCATAAAAAATTGAGTTATTTGGATTGCATAGAATTATCACGCGAGTCCGGAGCCAAGCGACGCCACTGGATTGACTGGATGCAAAGGCCACCCAAGCTGCTCGATGTCGAGGTATTTGTCAGCGACACACTGCCCCACTACCGCCGCTACTGATCTACATTTCTCGCATATTTTCAGAGCCGGATTGGGTGTTTTTTTTAGGAAATTAGAGCTCCGACTCATTATATCGCCATATGTCCACGATTACGAATTCCAACAAAAACGAAAAAGCGAAAGCTGAATTTCTGGACGTTGAATTCGCTTTTTAACAAGAAGAGACAACTATTACCATTCATTAAAAAAATACAACTTGCAAAACCGACTCTGTTCCAATTAATAAATCTTAAATGGAAAAAAAAAAATTACTGTTTTATTACCAACAAAATTAAGTTTTAAAATTTGCTGTTAATACATAATATACCTGTTTCTTGGTGTTATATCGCGGCACTGATCGTGACATTAATAAAAGCAAAAAGTTTTCCACCTCAATTTTTGATACATTTATATTTAAAAACAATGTATGAGTTCATTATATAAGGTGATTCTTTTAGAGCCTACATTAGAAACTTTTTAACTTCCAATGCAGATAATAATTTGAAACTTTGTACACAACCCAAGTCGACTAGTCTAAGTTCAATTAAATTATTTTCAAAATGGCTGAACTTCCGGAACTACGAGAAATTGGCGCCAACTTTGAAATTTTAAATGGTACCCACTTAATTTTATTGCATGGTTGAATTCTCCTCTTTAAACTAAGTAAAATGTACCCAGTTGTTAGTACCTATCTGTCATAGTTTTTGACATATGTCAATTTTTTGGTCAAAATTTTCACTTGCAGGGGTTCATTCAAAACATCACAGCTCTTGAACCCTTTGCGACAAGTGAATATTTTTTTTTGCATTCGATAACCAAAGGTTCGAAAAGTTTTCTAGAATTTTCAAAATTGTCAACTGTCAAATTGCAAGGCTAGTATGATTTTTTGAAAATGATATTTAACAAACAGCTATAACTCAGTTTTTTCAAATAAAATGACCCCATTTTCTCAACGGCAAGCGAAAGAGAAAGAGAATGGTGATAAAAGACATCCAAAAGTTCCTATAAAAAATAATTGTTTGAGACTTTTTTTACGAAAAGATTAGATTTTGGGTTAAATTTTTGGCCGTTCAGATCATATATTTTTGAAATTATATTCAGCAGAAACGGCAAATATTTTAACATTAAACAGACACTTGTTGAAAAAATCACCAATTTGTGTCTTATAATGTACAAAACATTTAACAATCTAGCAAATTCAACAAGAAATTATAATCTGACAACATCAAAGGAAAAAGAGCTAAGATAGCTATACCTATGATAATTAAAAAAATTAACAGTTCTGTTTTTTTCCAAAAACAAGGTTGAAAAAAATTTGAATTTACTTTTAAGCTTAGCTGTAACTCTTCTATCACCATTCGAAAGTTGCTCTGGGACTTTTGAATCACTCTGTATACTGTATGGTAAAAGTCACAAAAACAACATTTTTGAACTGTGTGAGTCTTAATTTAAACGATAAACTTAGGGAGTAGAAGGTTCTGATCAGTAATAAGTAAAGTTAAAAATAAGTTGAATAAAACTTTTTTATTTTTGTCAAATGTCAATAAAAATACTACTTAACCCCACCTACCTAAATAAAGAAAATCGATACAGTTAGCTATTAACAGGCGTGGTATAAACAAATGTAATGTCGGCATTAGTGTCATCAGTACAAATTAACTAAAATTTTAACGTCTAATAGTGTTAACACGGTGGGTATATCTCAGTAACTAAAAAACTTTTATTTTACGATTAGTTATTATTTGGCATAACTTATCATATACCTTAAAATTATAGGTATAAGTTAAGACTCACCTTGTATAAGAAATGAATGCTTACTTTAATATAAAATGGTCGTAAAAAAGTAAAACTGTAATATGTAAAACATCAATAGACAAAATCATTATAAAGTTGTAATTGTTTGTAGAGATATTTTGACTTACTTATTGTGAAAATAATTAATTACTTGTATGTATGAGGTTCATTTTAAGTACCTCTGAATACAAGTATATAAAACATTACTAACATAGGTATTATAGTAAAGAAAATTTTATTTATCGATTTCTGTCTGTTAAAACCTAGGTTTCATGCACAAAAATAAGCTGATAACTGTGGTATAATATTATTATGGTATAATATCTAGACTGTTATAGTATTTGACACTACCGATTTGACCTACCGATCTGCCAATTTTACTTACAGCTACAAATTGCCTTTTAATTTTTGCATTTTTGCATTTAAGAGTTTTGAGATGTTTTCTGATAGAACACTAGGTATCTTTCAAATTCATTTTTCTAGATTTCTATTTACATAAACAAGAAAATGTCACATGAACGTATTCTGCAAACGCTATTATTTTATAGTTTATAGTTAATATTAGGTAATTGAACCGACATCTGCCATAGTTATGATATTAAGTAGTAACAAATACAGGGTACGCCAGAACTCGCGCCCCAGAGAAAAATGCCATGTAAGGTAAAATACTAGAAACATGAAAAAAATGTTAAAAAAATATGGTCTACAAAAATTTCGAAGTTATGAGAGACATAAAAAATGTAAAATGACAACAAATAAATGTCAAAATTTTTTGACAGATAGAATTTTTTAAACATTTTTTCCATGTTTCTGGTATTTTGTCTTACATGACATTTTTCTCTGGAGCACGAGTTCTAGCGCACCCTGTATGTATTGAGAGATCAAGATAGTTTTAATCCAATCATCCTTGGATCCAAACACGTATGTCTGTGCAACGTCAAAAAAATTACAAGTCGAAAGGTAAAATGGCATGATCAAAAAGATGATGATTTTAATAACTAAATTTATGATTTACTTTCAAAAAAGAACGGCCCTATTACGAGTATTATACGTCGGCGACTGATTATTGTAACACAATTTGCCGTTTTACCTTTCGACTTTTCATTGACGACATTTCACCTGCAGTTAGTTCAAAAACAGACATATAGGTTTTCGAATCAAAAAGATGACTCCATTACATTACTCTCGATATACAGGGTGTTTACGATCTTGGAGTTGAAAATTGACTTACCTTACTTACTTAATAAAAGAGTATAACCGAGAAAGATAACTAACACAATTGCTATTATTAAAAATGTTATTTAATTCCAAAATATTGGTACACGGTTTGAGGGTCACTGGAATTATTTCCTTGTTCAGATAAAAATATCGTATCCGTGACAATAAAAGAGAAAAGTCACTTCATAGTATTAGTTTTTATCAAAATTCGAAGATTTTCTGTTTAATCTCTTCCAACAAAATGGTTTCCAATAGATTTGATTCGTTTTCCTTATTTTTGTTCCAAATTTATGAACATGGATGGTAAAAAATAAGTATTAAAACAATAAATTGGTTTTCGTGATTATGATTTACGGTGAAACACAAGGTAGTGGTAAGGCCATTGTTATTTATTATTATTATTATTAATTATTTTCTTTTCTTTAACAACGTGAATTTTTGTTTTATATAGCGTATTAGTTTTATTCTACTGTGAATATCATCTCATTTAAATTTCAACCTCAAGTCCGTACTTTTTATTTAAAAGATTAATAATTAATTAAATAATTAATTAAATTAAATCTAAATTATTTTTTGTAACTAGGTAAATAACATTTTCATTGTTGCAATCAATAATTACTAAATAGTAGTCGCGTTTTTATTGATTTTCTGTGAACAAATGCTACTGACATTCTTGAAAACACACAAAAAATTTTGGGTGTTTTTTCTGAAATAGCGGCACTAATAAGTATTCATACCTACCTGTTGAGGTAAAGTATCAAATCAAGAGTTTTTTTGTATAAACTTCTTATTTTCTGATAAAAAAAAATATGAATAATAAATTGAGAGTGTAATGAGCCAATTTTAATTTCTGTATATCGTTGTGTCTGCAGTGAAGCTTGAGTTATTTATTTAACAAACTTCCTGAAAGCTCGCTCTCCCCTATACTTGCGGTTGGTAATCTGCCACGATTACGTGCTTTTGTAAGAATGTGTGCAAGCAATGGAGGGTGCAAACATAAAGTATTTGGCTGTTACAAAAGCACGCAGTGTTGGGTCAGATTGACACAAAAATGTGTCAGGATGTTAAAGGATGACGCACCCAACTCGCCCTAGAATTCGCTACAAGATTGCACAAAACAAAACTAAAAATTAAATTCCTAGCAATATAAACAGTGACCCGACCGATTCAGTGACCAGTCAATTAAATGAAATTGGTGACTGCCATATATCAGACCAGAAGACCCCACACGTATAAATAATGGAACGCAAGCAGGGGGCGCAGCCCTCCTAAGAACATTTGTTTTTCAGTTTGCTTGTTTATTTGGAAGTTGCAGGCATGCAACCTTGACTTCCGTCTAATTATCCTTTGATATAATATCATTGTTAGAAACGCTGTGGCCATAATTGAAATATTATACGTATGGATTAAATTAGTTATTATACAGAAATGTTCGTGTTTAAAGATAATGGAATTAATTTAACGAGATCAGGAAGTTATTTTGATGATGATGGGTCAAAAATACCCAAAGACCTCACACCAATAAATAGGAAATATTCAAACAGTAGCTGGGCCAGGTGGGTGGTGAACTGCTTCTGTTTCTTTCGCTCGTTATTTTCGATTAATTGTTTTCATCCGACATTTTGACGGTAAAATACCACACCTTTATTAATTTTTGTCAAGTGAGTAACTCTATAAATTACACTCAAAATAGCTTCTATAAAAGAACAGTACCTGTAATAAACTAATTAATTAAAACTGAAATTTTCCAACTACCATAAACTAATTGCCTCTTCTTTGATTAAAATTTAAATCACACCATTAAAATTGAACGTTTAGATTACACGCATAAAAAATCTACAAAAGAACAGATATAGTTTAGTTCTCATTATTTTAATTACCTAATTAATTAAAAAATATTTTTATGTTCCTTTATATTTCTCAAAAGTGGTCATGTTCATTGTCCTGGAACATCTATATTATATTGCTCCAAACTAATTAAAAAAAGTATTAATAAATAAACTTAACTGAAGCTATTTACATAAAAACGAGAATATTTTGTCATTATAAACGTGTAATTAGTAAACAAAAATTATATTAGAACAACAAATTAAATTGTTGACTACAAGTCTGATTACCATTTTTGATATATCGCCGCAATGCCTTTGCAAAACCATAAAATGGATCCTTGGTAAAGAGAAAAAAAATTGCACATTGGTTATGTACATTTCAAAAAATAACTTAATAATTTGCTAGTTGAAAATAATAAATGTTACAAATGATAACGCAGCAAAAAACCAATAACCTTTACTTTTATTCAACAATAACCCATTATTATTACATTAGATTTTCAGTCAGATTTGAAAAGTCCTATTCGAAATTAAATGTAATCTGATCGTCTGCCAATCAGTACATATTTCCGTGTGTGGGATTAAAAACCTACCAAATTACATGGCTTGAAAAATATTTTTTTTTTTAATTATACTGAAACAACTAAATGGCATCGTGTGTGTCCCAACGATAAAGTTTAATGCTTTCCATATGGTGATTTTCATTTCGGATATCCGAAAGCGGTTTAAATAATCGTTTCCAGCCTTGTAATATTAGTGAATGTCAAAAATATGATTCTTTTTTATTAACTTTTATTATTTTGTTATAAAGTAGCAATATTAGCGCGTTCTATGTCAATAAAACATTTATTTAGACACAAGCCATTTTTACTTCTACATGAGTTTCTTTTTTTAGCATTTTATTGGTAGACAAAACGATGTCATGACTATTCCTTTATTATGCCAATACTCACGAACCATTTTATTAAGTGATTTGAGTGCTGGTATAATTTTGAAATTAGACATTTGATTTGATCAATATTGTATACTATTAGTTCCAATTACCTGTACTTACCTGACGTTTGTATTTTTATCTTGACAAACAATTGAACGCTTTACAGAGTGCATGAATTTATTTTTCTGTGTAATATTTTTTTCCGAGCATGAAATGCTCGTTAAGGTTATGAAACTTTTATCAAGACCGTTCCATTTCGCTTTGCATGTTAGGTACGCATATCAACATTAACATTTTTATTTGTCATTGGCTTTTGAGTAAATAAAATTAATAACTTTATTGTGGTGAAATACAAGGTATAAAAGAAATGGAGGCAAATCGCTGGAATATTATTTATTTTATATAATCTATATTTTACAATTGAATTATAAACAATTTTTGTAGGTACATATTTTTCACTATGTTATGTACTTAGATCGAATACATTATAAATAAGCTACAGCTCACAGACAATATTATATAAATATTTACAATAGTTTCATTTAAATATACAGTAGATTCAACTTTTTACCTAATAAATATTGCTTTCGATTCCGAATTATTTTGCTAATACAATAAATAACTAGACCTAGTTATAAATTTGTACAGTGTGTTATGTACAAGGTCGGATCAAAAATTCCGTGTTTTGCACGGGTCTTTGGTTGTCGTGCAAGAAAAAACCAAACAAGAATATGATCCCATGCGATTTAAACAATAATGGCACTGTTTGTAAAAACTGTTATTTAGTACCACACAGCTTGCAATTGTGTTTAAATGAATGGTACATTAATACATTTTTTGTAACACGAAGCTCTGAGAATTGTAGAATTAAAGAAACAATGCTAACATACTCGAGAGATCACCGCAAAAAGTTGCCCAACTCTTAAGTAGACCATTGACAACTTACCCGACTTCGTCTTTGGACAAGGTAAAAAAACTCTCAAATCACTGTAAAAATCCAAAGAATTTCACTCTGACCTTATCCACGGACGAATCACAATAAATCACAATAAACAACTGGAAGCATCAAATTATCACGAAAAAAACAAGCGGCCCTACGAAGGGCTTTTGGTGCCTTGCATTTCTTGTAATTCTTCCTCCTCTTTCGTTAGAGGAATGGTTGAGTGATTATACAGTCCTTGGGCCATTAACTGAAGAGCCAGAGGGTTTTTCTGGCCCGACGCTTTTTTGATTTTGGCCCTTTTGTTCTGAAACCAGATTTTGATCTGGGCCTCGTTTAGTCCCAACTCCGCACTGAGTTGCTGCCGCCGCCTTTCAGTCAAGTAGCGGTTTTCAGCAAATTCGTGCTTTAGCCTGGCTAATTGCGCTCCTGAAAAAGCCGTCCTGGGCCGTTTTTCCTCGGCAGTGGGTGCCCCTTGCTTGACTCCAGGTTTCTTGACTCGCCGTGTTCGCGGACCTAGAAAGAATAAAATCTGTAATGAGAGTGTTGTTAACACAATTTCCTTATGGCCTGCAACAAAGATTTTAATTATTGCCGGACAATGCGGACGCATTAATGGCAGTAATTTAATTTTTGTGTCATTGTGAATGGAACATAATCCGCCTCCTTCATTTTGCATCAGCGTTATAAAAGGGAAAGTGATTAATGAACGGCTTGTAGCTAATTCACGGATGAACCCTCTTTGCACGTCTTGCTCGCTTTTTACTTGTTATACGGTCTTTCAAGCAAGTGATGCAAATGACTTGCAAGAAACGCTGTGTTTACACCCTGCCTTTTCATGATTGACTTGGAAACTTTTGTGTTTGTGCTCGCTAGTTTCCTTTCAAAGAAAATTGATTTTGCCAGCCGAGAATTTTTACAAACGCGATCAACGGAGGGAAATTTATTACAAAAGCTATTTCGTGTTAAAATTCAACTGACATCACAGCGAATGGTACAAGAGACTCAAACCAATTTAGGGAGACGTATTTTAATTAAGCTTAATTATGTAAAAGAGGCAAAATTAGTTCCGTGTGATTGTTACAATAGGAGGAATGCCAAGAAATTGCAAGAATAAGCAACAAAATTAATAAATAGGCAAGTACAAAGTAATTAAGAAAACATTTTATAAAAACTTAAAGTAAATACATTTTAGTCCTGTTTTTGAATCTAATTTAGGTTCTTGGTTTAATTAAAATAAGGATTCTAAATATTTACGTATAACAAAGCGAAATAAATAGATTCTTTACGGTACACAGTTTAGAAAATAAATACTAAATAAATTACCTACATAATGAGTCTGTTTTGAATTTTATTAGCTTTTCCGCAGTAAATTTTTGTTTGTTGTATATTTTTGTTTCATACACAAAACTAATTTGTTTGTACTACAGCAAGGCTTTCATTTGCTTTTATATTTCAACAGAAAAATATTGCCTAACTGCATAGCAACATTTACTTATGTTTTCTAATTGTTTTATTACGAGTAAATTATATTCATGGGCGTCGTTTGTGAGGTGGGCAAGGTGGGGCATGTGCCCCCTGGAAGTTAGCCAAAGCCAATTTCGTTGTGAGAAGCAACCATTGTGATATGTCATTTTAATTGTCAAATGTGTTAAATTTTATCACAAGTTATAAAATATGACATTATTTTATCACTAGTGTTAAAAGAAAACAAATAACACTATTTTCATAGCAACAACATGACCTAATATGATTTTGGAAAATTATTGAAATCACAGATATTAAATTCGAATTTGATGCCTATGCTTTTCACAGCCAAATTGGAAAAAATCTTGTATAAAACACGATTCAAAATGGCTGTTTTTTGCACACGTCTAGTAAAAAACACGTTTATTTTACAATTTGTTGCATAAATAGCTAACATTTCTTTAAACATTTTTTAACTTTTTTATCATAGACAATTTTGGTTGAGAAAAACAAAATTTGCAACTTTTATTTCTTTAAATTTCTATTGATTTCTTTAAATAATCTATTGATTATTGTTTTTATTTGAGTGTATTTTATGTTTTAATTTCCAAGTGTTACATTTTCCTTAGTATTTATTAGTTCATGTTATTTATTGATTTGTGTTATTTTATGCTAACTTTTATAAACTTTATATTTTTCATATTTTTTTAACTTTTACACTTTTATACTCCAATTTATGGTTTTAGAGATTCCTGTCTGATTGTTTCATTTATAATTTCCGTTAGAAAAAATATGGTTTTATGTTCCTATTTTGTATAAAATGTTTTTGTGTTTGTAATAAAATATGTATTGCGTTGAGGTTGCCCCTCTCTAAAAAAAATTGTAACGACGCCCATGATTATATTGTGTTTTATTATAAAACAACACATATATATTTTTATTAGATTTTATTTTCTACACTAGAAAACTAGATTCAATTTTTATTAGGCATTTGTAGCGTTGTGAGACATGTTTTTTTTTTTAATTTAACGATGAAATAAAACCACAACTACAGACTTTACAGTTAGGAACAGATAGATAGATAATGGAGGTCTTGCTTCTTATATCGTATTAGAATAGTTCTACACGTGAAAGATGTCTTACTTGTAGATTTAAAAGTTGTAACTCGTTTGTAAGAATTTATAGTCAATTTACGACATACTAATCGGCTTTTAGTGACGTAATAACTGTTTTAGATTATCAATAACACATAAGCTGCACTAAAAGCAACAATTTTGTTGACTAACAACAGCTTTGCTTAAAAATAATTAAATACTCAAATCCGGTTTAAAGTTAAGATCTTAAAGTCCATCACTAGATTTGATTAAAAAGTGTATCGCTGCAAATGACAGAAAAAAAGTGATAATAAAGAAATTAGCGTTAATATCTAGACATTTAATTTAGTATCCGATGCAACTTTTTGCATGTTTAAGTCAATTGCCAATATAAAAGAAATACTGAGTCATTCAGCTTCTTTAATGCATACTAATTGAAGGCTGTATTTTCCATTTGCACGAGATTTTTCAGGAACAACAAAAATAAATATATAATGAACTCGTACACTTTTAGGCTCCTAGGATAAGTTCATATTATTTTTATGCTTGATGATTTAATTTCTAATTAACGGAAGAACAAAAAATATAGCAGGTTATTACGCCGCTAAAATTATTAATGATTAAAATTCCTAAGCTTCAAATAATTATCATTGCCCTTCTGTCTCTCTCATGAAACATTGATGTTTAAGCCGTGAAATTAATATATCAAAGCATTTAATTTGTAGAAAGAGAAATAAATTGGCGACGGATTTGGCCGATAAGTCATGCTGTACATACAATTCCGGTGTAAAAAGCGGAAAAACTCTTTCGGGAAACTAACTAGTAAAAACTATAAGCATCGGTTTTACCGTAAACAGTGAACGTATTGATTGCTAAAATGATTAATGAATTAGGAAAGGCAAAGAGTTTGTATGTGAAGCAAATGCCTGAGCAGTAAACACGGCCGCCATTGCCATGTTAAGATGTGCAGACCGCTTTTTCATCCACTTTGCCCCTATATTTCTTCTTCTTTCAATTAACTTTCTGCACGTAGCTAACATACTCGCATTTTATACAGCGTAAGATTAATGTTTATCTCTACTTCTTAATTATATGTTCTTAAACTTTACCATTCCGTAAAGAGAGTCTAATGTGATGCATATTAACATACTTAATGCCTTAGTGGTTTTCTAATGAGATGAGAAAAATGTCTGTTAACCTGCTAGAGAAAGAACAACCTCCTACTTATTATTATCAATCATGGAGACTAATTTCGGCTTATACACTTGGCAGCATAATTATCCTTGTTCCGTTTCTAATATCTTTGAAACTGATCAAGAGCTTCGCCACCTGACAACAGAATGCGCTAATTGCAAACCTGTCAAGCTCCATTGTCTCAAGATGAACCAATATAACTGTCACCAGTCACATCTTAGTACCCATTATTGGTTTTACACCAACTCCCACGCAATACGAACCTTTTTTTTCTTAAAAAGCCGCCATTCCTTTCCCAATTGCGACTATTTAAATAACTGATAAGTACAAATCTTTTGTGTTTAAATTTTAAATGTATAATAATTACAATTACAATAAAATAAAAACTTAATAATAATTAATTAATATAATATATACAGGGTGTTTGATCCAAGTCGCCCCAACCGATAACACCTAAACTTACTTTTTTTCAAAAACTAAATTTTCAAATAATAATACCTATTCATTCCTGGCTTTCTTAGTAATTGCATCAACTTTTTTTTGGCACATCCGGTGTAGCCGGAAATGCTACCAAATTTAGTTTTTCAAATGAAACGCCTATGTTTTTTTGCTCCAAACAATAATAGTTGGCATCAAAAATACGGTAAACAACTATTTATTACATTTTACTTTACATAATGCACTCAGAAAACAATTTAAATTTTTGAATTTTATTGCAAATTTTGCAACGTAGGCGGATTTTACTTGTCAAGGTATTCATACAAAAAGCAATATGCTTGGATACCGTTTAATTGTTATTTTGACAAAGCCTAATTTGTAAATAAATCTTATTGAGATCTTTAATAATGGATGATAATAATTACGAAGAATTAGTAACTCAGTTTGAAGTGTATTTTTAAGTGCAATAGAAATAGAGCGGAAGCTGAAAGACGGTATAGAGAAAAATACCCAAATCTATTTGGGTACTGATTTGAACTCTAGTTCACCCAAATCGTTGGATATTTAGTCGAATTGAAAAACAAATGAGACGAACAGGTTAGCTTCTTAAAACTAAAAACCTGTGGTTCTTAGTGAAGAAAATAGAAATATGAATGTTCTKTTATCAGTCGAAGAAAATCCAAGAGTTTTCGTAAGAGAACTCGCTCATCAACTGACAAATTAAATTTGTCAAACCAACAATTAAACTCTATCCAAGTATTTTTTTATTCAAACCTTTCCTTTAAAATTAAAAATCAGGCTACGCGACCAATTTCCTTATAAAATTCTAAAATTTAAGATGTTTTTTGATTGCATTGTGTTACGCAAAATATAATAACTAGTGCTTTACAGTATTTTTCATGTCAATTATTATTGTTTGGATGAAAAAAAAATAGGTATTCCATTTGAAAAACTAAATTTGGTAGCATTTCCGGCAACACCGGATGTGCTAAAAAATTTTGGTACATTTATTAAGAAAGCCAAGAATTAATATTATTACTTAAATATTTACTTTTTGAAAAAAAGAAGTAAGTTTAGGTGTTATCACTCGGGGCGACTTAGACCGAACATCCTGTATATGATTCACTAAAGTATTATTATGCAATTTATAAAAAAAGTACAATCTAAAGTGATAAAAGTAAATAAATAAAAAAACTTAAAAGCATTAAATAATTTTGAAAGAAACCTAAAATATGTAGGTACATATTTAGTTCCTGACCTATTTTTTAAACAAAAATAATTATATAACACAAAATGGTTTTTTTTTGCGACTCACCGCATGTTTGTACCATTTGAATTTTTTGATAAAAATTAAAAATACAAATATAGATGCTTTTACCAATATGGATGTGTGTGTCTCTGATAACTTACTTCGTCCTAAAACAAAAGAAAAACAAGAAATTAGTAAAAATCCAATAAAAGTACAAATAATAATAAAAATTCCAATTAATCCCGTCGGAGTTTTATTTCGTGTGAAATTGAGATAGGGCGAGAGAGTGACGATGGTTTAAAGTTAAATTCTTTTTATACGCCATTTCCTGTCTAATGTAGTGTAATGTAAACGATGGTTTTATGTGATTTTATCAAATCTAGCTTGATCGATTTTTTTTCTCACATTGAGGGCGTGTTTTATTACCACACACCGTTTTATCGCTCGTGTAACAGACGTCTTTAGTTCCGGGTGCAAATTTACCGATAAAATTAGCAATTTTAAAAAGGTCACACTTTGATTTATAATCCTATCAAAACTTCTTGGAACAATAGCGGATATTGCACCGATAGTGTAACAGGGCACAGCTTTAAAATTATGAAATACGACTACCCGTGATAAAACTGCACTGAAACGGCGGATAATTTATGAAGCAAACTTTAAAACGCATGCACACTTAGTAGGGAGAAAAGTGTACCAACACGAAAACTTTAATGCGGTCACTTATATCTGACAAGTTGATGCTGCCTTATCACTGGGTGATTAATTATGAAACATGATTCAGCTTTTGCAGTTTGGAATGGACTTGCAACTTCATTCGAACAGAAAATAATATAAATTAATACCTAATGCAAAAAAAGGAAATTTAACAGCTTCAAAAATTGAACTTATAACCGTTATACTACTTTACATCATTTATAAACTTTAGCGGAAAATTATAATTTCCTATAAATTTTGAGGTACTGAGTCTAAGAAATAGTATGCCCTTTTTTTAGTTTTTAGAAAAGAATTCAAAATGCAAGCGAAATGTATTTTAAGACTCATCTGGTAATAAATTTGAAATAATTCAGTAACAATTTGAATTTTAAATAAATTTAAAATCGGAGGCCTTCGTAACTGTGACGTGATAAAAAAATTAACCGTTATTTTTGTTTGATCAAAGGTAAATAGACATAAAAATAATAATTTGATTAAAAGTATATTAAACGAGGGAGGTACCCAAGGGGGGAGTTCAAACCCTTCCTGAAATGCTGAGCACTTTGTTATATAGTGTTCTAAGTGTTAAAAATTTAGTTTTTTTGTTATTTTAGTGCGTTAATTTAAAATTTTTGTGAATTAATTTTTCATGTGTTAATTATACAGTGTTTCATTTTTAATGTTAGGTACAAATTTAAATAGTTGATAGAATATTTAATTTTAAGACAAAAGTGTTTCGAAAAATGCTATGAAAGGAAGCTACACCCCTTAAAAAAGGTACGTTTTTTAAAGGGTTTTTCCTAATATTTCAGAATAGATAAAATTACAAAATTTGGTACCTTTATATGTACACGTAAACAAATGCTAAATAACAAAATTTTTAATCAGGGGCGTCCTAAACGGTAAAACAAATTTAATTTTTAATTTTTATGCTGTTTATGGTCTGTAACATAAATTTTTAAACCGACTTTTACTAAAAATCCGTAAATTGTATCGGAAAAACACAAAAGACCTTTTTTTATAAAAAACTATGAAATTTTGTTGCTGAAAGTGGCTAGAAACTACAGGCAAAATAGTTAGAATAAATTTTTACCCTAATCCCATCTAGTTTAGGAAGCCCTTAATTAAAAATTTCAACATTTTATTTTTGTACTTGTTTAGGTGTATAAAAGTTATCATCTGTACCAAATTTTGAAATTTTTTTCTAAAATGATGTCGGAAATATGGAAAAAAAAACCTATTAAAAGACGCACCCCTTGCGTAGAATTTTTCGATATATGTTCATAGAAAATTGTTGTTTTAAAAATGAATATTCTATCTCCTGTTTAAATTTGTAACAATAAAAAGTATTAAAAATTTATTTTATTTTTTGTTACTTTTGTGAGTTAATTTGTATTTTTTTATGTCTAATTAGGATCTCTTATTTTAATTTAAAATAAAAACGTGTACTTAGAGATTTTTGATTTTTAATCCGCCTTCTTTCATTTCATTCATTTTCATGAACCAACAAGAAACCCTCGCCCCCGAAATAAAATGCCCCGTATTAAACAAGTTATTACTTGTAAACTAGTGTTATCAGAATACGTGCGCTGTATTCTTGGTTGCCTATTTTGACTATTAACATATTAAAGTCTATGAAAATATTGTCAACAATAAATATAATTTAAATATAACTTTTAAAAAATAAAAAAAATATGAGTGTGACAGGTCTATTTCGAGTTCCTTATTCCAGCCGGTAAGATATGAATGTCGGCTTTTGTTCAAGTTTTTTGATAATTAATTAAGTCGGGCCAAAGCGCAATGTGGCTGCTTGCAGTATATTTGTATTATAAGTATGGTAGAGTACTCAATGTATATTTATGAGTGCCCACCCAAATAGAAGTCGGGCATCCTCTAACATTTCCACTCAACATCATAAGAATATTCTCGTGAAATGTTTTGCAATTTATCAGTCTGTTTGAGCTCATCGAGATAATTAAAAGTCATATTAAATAAGAATTATCGCACTCGCAATGCCGACTCGACTTATAACCGCAATTTTTCGTTTTTATTGCAGTTTTGTTATGTTTTTTTCACTCTGGGCTAATCGCGTTTCCGCCTGGCCAACATTCCGTGTTCAGCCTCACGAAATATTCTCCTACATCACGTTATTTTCCTCAACAGTTTCATTAAACTTTACTCGATTTCAATGTAAAGTTGATAGAGAATCTGACAGAAACATTTTCAGTGTTAGTATACGCAACTGAGCTTAAGTGCCTGTTGAAATATTTAACAACTGTTTTTCTTTTTCTTCATGCCAAAATAATGTCTCGGCTAATTTATGGATCGTTGAAAAACGCGACGACTCCTTTCAATTTTTCAAACACATCAAAGAACAACCACAAACGTCAATTTAACGCGACAGTTAATTAAACGTGTAAGACATGAAGCCACACTTAAATCGCATTCACAATTATGTTACATTAATCAAGTCAAAGCTCGAGAAAAAATTACAAAAATCCACGATCCGAAAGCTCGACTCTTCCTGACAACTTCTGTCATCCTCTCCACTCTTTCTCTCCAATAGATTAATGCAGCGATGACGTTTTCAATATTACCACCACGACCCTAACCGAGTCGATAAAATAATGTTCTGGGGTTGCCGGGACGATTTACAGAAACATTCAATTACCAACCGAACTGCTCGCTACCGATAACAACTGGAACACATCGTGAATTTATATTAGATCGGGTGAGTTTAGTAATGGATCCAGTGGCGTGCGAAGGTTAGCACAATGCAGATTATATGACTAGATACACAGTAGCCATGGCAAAATATACATAATTAATTATAATTTAATTATTAACTAAGTAAAGATACAAACAAAATTCTTAAGAAAGTTAAGACTAAAAAAAATATTGTAAAAAATATAGGTATATAAAAAAATGTTTTTTTTGCGTCTGAAAGAAAGCATATTTGGATACCAAAACCGATGCTTTAATGAACTATTATAACATCGATTTGGATGCTGAAATAGACTAATACAATTTACTTAGTAGGGATTGGTGATGGTGATTTTCAGCGGCGTTTTGGGCGATTTCTCATTTTTTAGATGGTGTGCATGAAATATTTTCAGTATTCATTGTTAATGCAACAAAATTTTGAAAAATACTTGAGACTTGACAATCCGGAAATTGATCTTTTAAACCACAACTTTATAAAAACAAAAGTTCTTAAATTTTGAAAAATTGACTTTTATGTTAAAACATGTTTTACATAAAAACGCGCAAAATAGAATAAAAAACTTGTTTCATAAGTCACTTGTGGGAACTCGTTCTTTATAAAACTCACGTTTCGCTGCTCGTTTCATAAATATGAACTCGTTCCACAAAATTTGCTTTACGAAACGAGTTCTTTAATATATCTACTATTTAAAATTTTTTAAAAAATATAATAAAAAGTAAGAAATATTTTTTTTGTCAGAGAAGATCATTTGTTTACACCTTAAGATTTTAAAATTTATAAAAGCTTTGGAGGCGGTTAATTGAGCAAAGTAACTGTGCAATTAGTCCCCACGCTGTTATAAATTTTAAAATCTTGAGCTGTAAGCAAATGTTCTTCTTTTCTCTTTTGTTTTGTTTTTTCGTATTTTTAATTTTTGATTTTTTTTGTTTTTTTTTATTTTTAGATTTTGACTTTCAAACTTTTTTGATGTTTGAATTTTTTTCATTTCTAAACCTTTTTACATTTTGTTTTTTTGTATTTTTAATTTTGGATTCTTTTGTTTTTTGATATATTAATTTTTTTGAACAACCTGTTAGTTTTTTCCTACTCTAATACCCAATCGCGTTATTTATTTCAATTAGGAGCCAAAAAATAGACAATTATTTGTAACAATTGTTGATTGTTTATAAATTATTGATTAAAGTAAATAAGTATTATTATTGTATTTACGAATTTACGAATTACGTGTGTATGCAAAATATTTTTGTTCGGACGACAGGAACTGTCTCAAATTCGACTGTCTAGATAGACAGAGAGACAAGGCAAGTTAAATAAAAGCTAATAATAAGAAAACAAAATTTTTAATTGAGATAAAAAATAGTCTAATTATTTAATTGCTCATAATATTAGTTAAGTAATTAAGAACAATTAATAGGTGTAAAATCTTCGTTTACATTGACAGCCAAGTACCTACGTACTTATATAAAATTATACAAGAATACAATTTAAATGCGAAAATTTGTGATGCGAGCAATACATAGTTAATGTACTTACAGGGATTTAGAGTACAAAATTTGGTATTTTTTAAATCTAAGAAGGAATTAATCGATTCAGTTTATTAATTTAAAACGGAATAATAATTAATAGGTTAGTCTTTACGATTTACTACCTAATTAACTTTAGCATCACCGAAATCAATAATGTTTTAATTAATTTGTTACTTGTTGCATTATAATTCACACCGTGTATCGTGTTAAATTAATTCAAATTTGTTCAATCAACAAAATCAAGCTTTTATCAAAAAAATTACGAAATGATAGGTTATTTCACTCCTTTATTTATCGATTTATACATTTGGGTGAAGGCAAGTCATCACATCATCTATAGTTTCAATATCATTATTAGCTTCTAATTTCTACGGTTAGGTATATAAAACATCATGTTAGAAACCCTATTACCGGACATACAGGATGCTCCAGAACTCGCGCCCTAAAGAAAAATGCCATATAAGGAATGATACCAGGAACATGGTTTAAAAAATTCTATCTATAAAAATTTCGAAGTTATGAGAGTTTAAATTTTGTACTTTGACTATTTATTTCTGTTGGAAAAATAATTTTCCAAGTTTTTTTCTACAGATTATTAAAAGAGGGAACAAAAAAGGTGTATCCTAAATTGTAACTCTGTTCCATGTTATTTGTGGCTTTTATTGGCAAAATTTTTGTCCCTAAATAATTGTAAAAAAAACATATAGAAATCATCAGTATCATTAAATAGACATAAAAAATGTCAAATGTCAAAAAAGAAATGTGAAATTTTTTGACAGATAGAATTTTTTAAACATTTTTCCATGTTCCTGGTATTTTATCTTACTTGATACTCTGAAGCGCAAGTTCTGGCGCACTCTGTATACACATAATATATAGTTTTAAAACCGCCAAATTAATTAATTATCTACTCTTTCGTTCATTAAAAAAATCAACATCTCTATCTCCAACTTTTATCGATAAATTTTTAACATTCTTTTATATATTTATGAGGTACCATAAAACCAGCCAAATTTCGTCTACATCCTGCTCACATTAAACATCTTAGTACTTATGAAAGTTCAATGTTTATATGCTTGTGATACTGTCAAATTAATAATCAAGGTCGTAACGTTTCAAATACAAAACAATAGACAATTACTAGTTGATTTGAACAACCTAACTAAAAAACTATAATCATGCGGATACAACACGACCTTATTTACATATTAATCGATTGTCATAAAGTTTTAGGGTTTTTTCTAAGGTAAAATTTTTCAACTTACATGGTCATTAATTAATTGTTGTAAAATATATCATAATAAACGGTAGCATTATTAGTTCCGTTCATGTATATAAAATGAGCAAACTTAATAATACAAGGTACAATTACTTATGTTATAAAAATTTCAAATAGGTGTTTCCTATTTGCTTATTTATTTAATAAAAATAAATATCTTTCTGTACTACACCTCAGAAAATTCTCGTCTATGTCGTGATAATAATTAAGAATATCGAATATATAATTTCAATTTAAATAAAGGAGGAAACAAATACGAGTTATCTAATAATAGAAATATCCAAAAATAGCAAATAACAACACGTCAGCGAATACTACTTAAATCGATCATCGCTGGTATAAATATGTTATAAGGGTGCATTTTTAAATTCTTGTTAATTATTAATTACAATTCGGCAAACGTAACAGCTTATTAATAAGTTATGACGGAGCGAGTCATCTGATCTACGTTCTTTGTTCGTTACGCTTGACATTATATTTTTTACATATTTTGTAGTCCCAAATTAAGTATGATAAAATAATAAAAGTGATTAAATTTTAACAAGTTGATAAAGGAAGTTGACAAAAAGTCAGAGCCTCACTAAGGTTTCATTGCTTACGGCTAATTGCACAAAGTGTGCTAAAATGTAATTTGCTAAAGTCAAATCTGTTTATAATTACTATTGCATAAAAAAATAAATGCACATGTTTTTGGTTAGCGCAACGATGTTTCATTTTAAAAAAGTTTTTACTGCTAATTACACAAATACACTCACCGGCACAAAATTCGATCCATTATTTTTATTTAATTTTTCTCAATTAATTCTTGATCTACAAGGCAGCATTTTTTTGGGAACTTTAAATTACACATTTTAAAATAAGTATAAACAAAGACCAGCTTAAATTAAATAACAGTGTTTTTATTTTTTCAATAACAAAAAAAATGACAAAAATAATGACAAAGGGCATTAAAATAAGTATAACAATAAAAGAGGATTAAAAAAAGTTAAAAAACAATCCTCAAAATTTTATCGTGCGCTAATTTTTTTTGTTTGTTGGTTTTAACCATAGTTGGAAATATATCTTATTTCTGTTTAAAAGTTCTCCGACCAAAAGAAAAGCAAATCGAAAACATTTTCGAGAAAATAAAGTTTGGATCGAATTTTATATCGGTGAGTGTGTTATTTATGTATTTTTACGTATAAATTGTCTTGACTGACTCAGAAAAAATAAAAACAAAATCATGTAAGCTCAGTAAGGTTCGTAATTAAAAAAATAGCTCATCCTAATCAATAATTTTCACCACGTTTTTATGGGAAGTATGTTTTAAACAATGATCTAAAAGCACGGGCAAACTGTAACTGTTTTAGTAAAACTCTAATAAACTATCATGTCTTTTATAGACATTTGTGAAAAAATTGTGGTGACAGTTGTTTCAAACACTTACCAAGCTAAATCTCAATTATAAGAACAATGATAATTTAACAACCTTTTCTTTATGGTAATTATTGTGATAATCACTTTTCTTCATTAACCGATTTAATTTACAACCATTCTCTCGCAATTTCTCGAATACCTTCTTCCACCTTCTTGCATTACTTGGCAAATTAAGTCACCCACCACATCTTATTTTTGGAGTGAAACATGTGTCCCTGTCCGTATCGATAACCGCTGTCACAACAGCCTGGGATTAAACCTCGCCATCACAAAAGATATTTCTCACCTGCGTGTTGAAAATATCAAATTTCCGACTTTCCTAATACGCTATAATTTTGTAATACGTCTTGACATGTTTACTAAACTTTATAGTGTATAAAATCGAACGGTCGTCACTTCAACCAAAATTGACAGGTGCGTTATTCGTTGGGTGAGTGTCATAAACCGAGCAACTTGTTTCTGCATACATACAGGCTGCGCCAGAACTCGCGTCCTAGTGAAAAATGTCAAGTGCCAGTGGCAATAGATGGCCAAAAAGTGCAGCCGAAGAAGTAATTTTTGCTTGCATAAGAAAGTTATTAGACTCTTAAATCCCAGAAGCCCAGAACTTTAAAAAATACCTGGTCTACTGCAATTTTGACACCTGTCATGTGAGTGACATAACCTGCTAGTTTCCAGTATTTTTCTCGCTCAAGACGTTGTATACGAGTACAATGAAACAAAATCGTTAATTATTATCAACATTTATCAAAATTATTTTGAAAACTCGGTTCCCAGACATTCGGGAACCGACTTCTCTAAAACTTCTTCACAGGTATTGTTTTTTTTCAACATTTTTTTCGATTAACAAGCCGATGTAAAAATTTTAGAGCTTGAACACTTATGCATTATTTTAAAGTAAAGAAGCAAGTGAGAGTGGGAGACCAGAAAAACATGAAGAAGTACAGAAATTTCTTCATTTACTTTAATGCAAAATTAACAGAAAAATGTACTTTTTAGAAAGGGAGTCACGTTATGTTGAAATTAGTTGATATTATTGACAAACCACATGATTCCTTAAAAGACCAGCCCACAAATTCACCGAAAAGCGTTGGTGAAATGCGATCGGAATTAAAACATTTGGATTTTACTTTCCGGCAGCAAAAATGCTAATTTTTCGTACTAAATACAAACATCGCAACATTCTTCTGGATTTTTTAATGAAAAAGCAGCCAAGGGGTTATAGTAAGCTCATGTGAGTGGAAGAATTTGCAAAATTTTGAGGTTATAATTTCTCTACTGGGCAAAAATGTCTAAATACGAGAGTAAAACTACAATTTTAATGTTAAAATTTTATTTAAACACAATTTCTTATAAAAAGTTCATCTTTCTGTTAATTTTGCATTAAAGTAGATAAAGAAACTTGCATACTTCTTCATGTTTTTTCTGGTCTCTCACTCTTACTTGTTTCTTTGTTTTATAAGGATAATGCACTAGTTTTCAAGCTCTAAATTCATACATCGACTTGTTAATCTGTATCAGATCGAAGAAAAAGTTGAGAAGGAACAATACCTGTGAAGAAGTTTTAGAGAAGTCGATTCATCAGGAATGGGAATCGAGTTTTCAAAATAATTTTTCATAATTGTTGATAATAATTAACAATTTTGTCTCAGTATACTCGTGCAACCTCTTGAGCGAGAAAAATACTGGAAACTAGCAGGTTATGTCATCCACATGACAGGTGTCAAAATTACAGTAGACCAGCTATTTTTTAAAATTCTGGGCAAATTGGTATTATTTTTGTAATCTAGCGACGGATATAATTTATCAATCACACCTCGAGGTGTGCTTCTGGGATTGGTGAATTTAAGAGTCTAATAACTTTCTTAAGCAAGCAAAAATTACTTCTTCGGCTGCACTTTTTGGCGATCTATTGCCGCTGGCACTTGACATTTTTCTCTGGCGAGTTCTGGCGCACCCTGTATAATTCCACCAATAATAGGGTGTCGATTTACCTTTTATTCAGGCGTTTAATTTTCCGCAATCGCGGATTTGATCCTGGAGCAAAATCAGCGTGTCATTGTCGGTGGAAAACACAACAGATTTAGTTTACAAGTATAGGAGGTCCCTCGGCAAATTAATGTGCTTTATATCCTTAATTGGTGGTCGGCCTTTCGAGCTGTGTGGCCCGTTCATCCTTTTCGCACTTATAGTATTTGACAGTAGTCCGTCTTTGGCGCTGACGTGGGTAGTCCCGTTACGGTGTATGTATTAGAGACAACCGTGGACAAATATTAGATAAACGCCGGCTTAATGGGGACTTTTTGTTTAAACATAATCGTTAATGATTGTTTAGATTTTTATTATTTTTTTGTTGCGCTGTTTCTGTAATTAGCATAATTACGCTTTGTTGTTATTTATGCTCCCCGATGGGGGATCGTTCCCAATGCACTGACTGTTTTTAATTACGGCAATAAATACAAATAAAATTTAATTAACTCAAGCAATTTTATCAGGGGAAATTTTTTTTTAACCTGTCATTAACAAATCAACAAAATTAGTTTAACTTCTCTATTTAAAGGTCCTTAAAGTTTTTATTTCCTTTCATCTTAAATTAGACTAATACTCTCCTAATGGCTATTGTATATCAATTAATGTCTTCACCCGAGACAAAAATATTACAGGTTGTAAACCAATAAACGCATTAACGTTTTAGTTTTATTCACTGCGATAGAAGAATCTTAAATCAACCAGATAACGATCAAGCCAAATTAATGTTTCATTATTTTCTTAATGGCCTTACGATTTTAACAAGGATCTGGTACAACATTTCTCTTATTTTTCCGTGACGGCTTTAATAATGTCAAGCAATTTCATAGAATTGTACCTACAACAGGTGTTCCCTTTGGTTACTTTAGATATCGAAAACGGTTTTTATTGGAATGTGGAGCTTTTACCTGCATAGCAGTAAAGAAACTCAATTGCATAGAGCCTTTTTGTTAGACAGGACAGATGTAAACACAAAGACAATAAATTAAAACAAGCAGCCAACAAAATAAATAATTCAATTTACAGAAACAGAAATTAAGAACCAACTAACAAGTTAACTCGAAAAACTCAACATTTTATTTTTCGTTTTCGGCCCAAAAGTGAGAAAGTAGAAAAACAATTGCCTCATAATTACCAATAAAAATTATTAATTCTCAAGTATAATTATACAAAAATGAAGCAAATTAAAAATTGTAGGCATTTATTTGTATGTAGGTATGTGCTTTTCCTAGGACTCATCGTAACTGTAATTACTCAATTAAAATATTTATTTGGTAAAAAAAGCTGCAAAAAATACAATGGGGGCGATTAGCAAAATCCTAAGTTGATAAAATGATTTCAAATTAAACCGGCATTATCCAAAAGGCCTGTCTAAACTTAATTATATAATTATACAATTTATTTCTGCACTTAGGTAACCTAACGCTAACCATTTACATAATGTAATTTTCATTATTTGCAAATTTTAGTTGCCAGTTATTTAGATATCATCAAAATAATGGCCGTTATTCTTTAAAAAATCCACATATTGCGCATTCATTCCGTGTTCTTTCGTCTCGATTTTTCAACTGAAAAATGATACTGGAAACAACATCGGATTGAATTATTCATCAGAATTCCTTGCAGTACTGATTTGCAATGAATACATATTATTATCTAGAGGTGTTCCAAAAATAAACACTCATAATAAATAATAACATAACATTTTTGTCATAAATCATCTGAATTATTTCACTTGAGACTAAAATCAATAGCCAACAACAGCGGCATTTAAACTACAAACAACAACGAAATGATGATTATGAGTCGTTCTTGAAAAGAATAATCGACATTATGTGACGTCACAGTTGAGAGTATGCTTAATTAACTTAATGATTGCCTCATAAAGTACAAGTCGTCAACATAAATAATATAATTTTATTGCTAATAAATTTCATATTCGAATGAGTGGTGATTTTAAAAATCCCTTCGAGAAAATAGGAACAATTTTATTGTGTTTGTTTCGGTTATAACAATTTCATTCAAACCAATATTTTAAGCATTTCCAAGAAATGAATCGTCATATTTTGTCTTTACTTAAACATGTTTCCTGAGCCAATAAAGAAAAAACCAGTCCTAAATTGAGTGCTCTTTTTAGACGCTCTGTAAATATAAATTAAGTAAATACAATAGAAGCTTCAGAACTTAGTCAGACGGTAAACATTTTTGAATTTCCGACGTTATTTAACCTTTTTAAACAGACCACGTATATTAAGGATAGTTGGAACAGTTATAGACCCATTCATCCGTCATTAGCGATTTCTAAATTCAATCCGGAAACCGTGAATTTGTCGTTATAATAAACTTCTTGTGTGTCCTGTCCATCTTCGCGTTCCCAATAACCGCACACATTTTTCAAGATTTATTATTAATTAAAGAAAAACCCTAATTAATTAAATTATAACTTCCTCGAGCTTAAAAAACGATCACTAACCGAAATAGAGTTTCCTGAAGGCTGACTAAATTACAGAATCCGTACCAAAAAACGTAAAAAATCTTAATGATATCATGCATAATCAGTTTATATTTATAATACTAATTTAGTGTATTCTTCTCTGCCTGTCCTTTTCCCTCTTGTAAAAGAATCAGAGTCCATCTTTGTCTGTCGTGACGTCATAAATAGTTCCTTGATGAAGACATCTCAGTCTGGCAGCTCCGTGTGTGGCATTTTGTATTTTATTCAACCAAATATTCCGGCGTTTACACCATCTCCATCTCACCCATTGCTCGCAAAGGATTAAAGAAGGACGAGACGAAAAACGGTTTTCAAATTGAACTGTATAACCCACCAAGATAGAATAAACGGTAGTCTTTTATCTCTTCGAGAGTGGATGGTACTTTTTATCCCATTGGATTTGTTTTCAAACGTGTAATTATTACTAAAACTCGTCAGGCTGTCGCAAACCGAACGTAAGATAATTATTAATAGATCCGATGATTTATCCGCGTCCCAATTACAGATTAAGGCCGGTTTACACATCTGGAATGTCAAGCAGTCTTAGACACGGGGTTTGTTGACATTTGCAAATGTGTTTAGATGAGGTCGTTAATTGAAATTGTTTTTTTTTTTCGCAAAGTGCACGCTGGAGAATTTAAATTTCCAGCTGTTTGACTGCAACTTTAACTTTGTAATGACTTCATATACACACACGGAATATGTCGTGACAATCGACGACTTACGCAATTAACCGTTCAATAATCCGTACGTTGAAGGCTCATTTTCGTTATTATTCCACAATTTCGATGAAATCTGAGACCGGCCCGTTATTCTCTGATCGATAGCTTTGTAACACTTTCTTTTAATCTACATTTTAATTTCACACCTTATAATATTTTACAAAGGCTTTAAATTGAGTTTTTTCGCAGCATGGGTCAAGCGACACTTAATGGTGCATTATTACACGGGACGAAAAAAATACACAAACACAACATCATAAATTTATTTAAAAGTATTAATGATCAAAAACGTGACTTTTGCAAACAAAATCTGATAAAACATCAAAAATTTGATCATCAATCCGAATATAATAATAATTAGGAACAAATAATAACAGGTTATTAGACAGAATTTTGCGTCCTACGCAAAACTTCGTCAAAATTAGATACGTTGCCAAAGCCTTGAAGAAATTTAAAAAATAAAACATTTTGTTAAAGAAAATTATATTTTAGCCAGTCTGATTACATATTAACTTAATAGGACTGGTTGAGAATGTGGCTATTCCCATTAGTATAAAAAAGATGAATTTTTAAGGTGGTCGTTGGATATTATCTGAATTGCAGCTTTATAAGGAGTTGAATGAGAATGAATGGAGATAACTTCCAAAGACCATTTTTAGTTGTCCACAATAAAAAAACAAAACTGAAAAGAAACACTTATTTTAGTTAAGAGTCTTAAACTTTTTTTATCAAATTTTGCTACGAAAAATTAAAAATTCAATTTTTGCGTAAATGTGCTGTCATTGCATCAGTAATAAGCATCAGCCATTACAAAATTTACATTTCTCGTGCACGAGCTGACTAAAATTTTACAAAATCGTAAAACATTTTGTACATCTGTCGTTTTTAGTAGATTTGAATATTCATTAAAATTAATTTTAATAAATAATTAGTTGATTTGTAGTTACATACATATTTTACGACAACAGCAAAGAAAATTGAGTAGGTAGAAAAAAATTTCAAAACCCGGCACACTTTCACAAATACATTTTTATAAGCTTTTATTTAACTTGCTTTGATGTTTGCCTGTCTGTCAATAATATTTTCTTTAATTAATAATTTATAAACAATTAACAATTCTTATAAGCAATTATTAATGTCTCGGCCCCTTGTTGAAATATAAAGATAGAACGCCATTCGATAAAATAAAGAAAACGAGTTGTTCAAAAATCAAAAAGATCTATAAATCCAAAAAACAAACATACAAAAAAAAAACAAAATTAAAAAAGGTCAGAAAACAAAAATCAAAAAAATTCAAAAATCAAAAACTAACAAAGTCCAATAATCAAAAAAAAAAATTAAAAACTCAAAAAACCAAAATACGAATAAAACATTGAAAAAATAAAAAACAAAACGCAAACTAAAAAAAAGTTAAGAATCAAGAAAATTAAAACTTACGATTTCACACAACAATAAGTAAAGAATAAAAAGATTTTATTAGTTTTTTAAAAATAAAATTTTATTAAAATTTAAAAAAAAATACTAAAAAGTGCATTTGCTTACACCACGTAACATTACGACTAATTGCAGAATTACTTTGTTCAATTGTCCGCCCCCAAAACTTTTATAAATTCTAAAATCCTAAGTTGTAAGCAAATGTTCTTTTCTGACATAAAAAAAAATTACTTTTTAGTAGGTATATTTTGTTAATAAAAGCTTATTTTTTGGGCATTTTTTTATATTTTTTTAACTCTGAGCTTTGGGAAGTTAATGCATTGGAATTGCGAGTAATTCTAGGCAACCAATTCCATACATACATTTTAATGTGATTTTTTTCATAAGCGATTTCAAAAATTTAAACTGCTTATTAGAATGGTAATATCTCTCGCTCGAAGCTAGACTCATAAACCCTAGCAAATCACTTGATTGGAAAGAAGTATCTTTCTCAAAAAATAAATTAATAAAAGTTGTTGAATAAATAGCGACAGAAATGTAATTCAGTGTTAATTTTCAATTCAGATCATATCTGAGTGTAAGTGTGCTTTACTTAATTGAAAAGATGAGACTGAATCGTGAACAAACCATATTTATCAAGTGTGGGGAGAATCTAGATCTGTAATTAAATTCATTGTAAGATAATACCTGCTAAAACCATAAATTGAGAGATAATCTCGCGGCTTTAAATCATAATAAATTAAATTTGCTGAAACTGAATAAACCGCATCAGCGTTTGCAATAAAAGTCATGTGATTTTCGAAATGTTCCAAAATTTCGAGATTGTGCGGAATTTCTGACTGAAAAGTTCAATTTTCATGCGATTTTCTGATAGTTTTCGCTTGTCGTAAAAAACAAAGTATAATTACAGTAATTAGAGTTAACCTCATCCAATATAATTACGTGTCGGCTGAGTTATTACAACTAGGGGGTCACACATCGCAGACTCTGTTTTTAATACGTTTATTCTAAATGCAGTCATCTGTCCACTTTGTCACCAGCACTGTGGTAGGTCCCATCGACCACGTCGGTGTCTTCCATCCGTCTCTTTCCGACTCGGATCGCCGCCAGTTTGACGTCTTTTTTCAATTTAATTCGAACCAGACTGACAATATAATAAGAGATACGCACAATTGGGTGTTTTGACTGGGGTCATTATTTAAAGCCGAATTTTGACAGTTGTGGAGAGATACTCTTTGTGTTTGTATAAACAGCTATAAATGCTCATTGTCGACCTTCCAAATCTGGAAGGTAATCGAGAACCAATGACGAAAATCCGGCCGTTTTTCGAATAAATCGTTCTTTTCATACGTGTGTCACAATCATCCAGATGTCTAATTCATTTTTTACGCTTTTGCTGTCTCCGTTTCGCGGTTTTTTATTTTTCCGCGTTTCAAGGTGGGTGGCATATAATATAGACGTTCACGTCAGACTTAATGATTCAATATTTCGGTAGCACAGCGGGCTTAAGCTAATTAGTATTCAAGATTTCATAATCGTCTTTATTTATGCATCTGCATTGATGGGGGAATTTTTTTATTGGCGTCTTTTCGATCCTTGACAAGATTGCCACACGATCCAAATTATTATCATCAAGCTAAGCGCTTGGTTTCATCAATTCGAAAGCCAGTTTAGACAACATGCCAACAACAATCATTTTCTGTTCAATTTTTAATCAATTACCGTCCTCCCCTTACAAGAAAAACTTGACAAATCGGAAGAATCAAAGCCGTACCCAAGGAGGGGGATTAGAGGGTTTTAGTTTTTTTGTTATTTTAGTGAGTTAATTTAAAATTTTTGTGAATTAATTTTTCATGTGTTAATTATACAGTGTTTCATTTTTATTGTTAGGTACAAATTTAAATAGTTGATATAATATTTAATTTTAAGACAAAAGTGTTTCGAAAAATGCTACGAAAGGGAGCTACACCCCCTAAAAAGGTACGTTTTTTAAAGGGTTTTTATGTACACCTAAACAAATGCCAAATAACAAAATTTTTAATCAGGGGCGTCCCAAACGGTAAAACAAATTTCATTTTTAATTTTTATGCTGTTTATGGTCTGTATCATAAACTTTTAAACCGATTTTTACTAAAAATCCGTAAATTGTATCGGAAAAACACAAAAGACCTTTTTTTTATGAAAAACTATGAAATTTTGTTGCTGAAAGTGGCAAGAAACCACAGGCAATATAGTTAGAGTAAATTTTTACCCTACTCCCATCTAGTTTAGGAAGCCCCTAATTAAAAATTTCAACATATAATTTTTGTACTTGTTTAGGTGTATAAAAGTTATCATCTGTACCAAACTTTGATTTTTTTTTCTAAAATGATTTCGGAAAAAAAACCTATTAAAAGACGCACCCCTTGCGTAGCATTTTTCGATATATGTTCATAGAAAATGTTTGTTTTAAAAATGAATATTCTATCTCCTGTTTAAATTTGTAGCAATAAAAAGTATTAAAAAATTATTTTATTTTTTGTTACTTTTGTGAGTTAATTTGTATTTTTTTTATGTCTAATTAGGATCTGTTATTTCAATTTAAAATAAAAACGTGTACTTAGAGATTTTTGCTTTTTAATCCGCCTTGTTTCATTTCATTTTCATGGACCAACAGGAAACCCCCCCTGAAATAAAATCCTGGTTACGGCCCTGGGAAGAATGGACCCGTTTCTCGGGCATCTACATTTTTTAATCGTTTCTTAACAGCTTCATTACCACCGAGATGTCTACTAGAGGCCACTTACCTCCCGGCTGTTTAACTTCGATTCTAGATAACATAGTATAATGCGTTTAAAAATTATGTGTGAAACACGAAATGAAACATCTTTCGATCTTGCTCAGACCACCTTTATTTATGGAGTGTCTGCAAACTTAATTACGTCACGTTATGTTGCTGCTAAAATCACATTTTAAATTAAGTTTATTATCGTTCAACACTGCCTCACGCAATTTTCTCAAAATTATTGCACCAAAGTTCAAAAAAACCTTATTTTCAAACTTACATAAAAGTAGTTTTGTGTACTATTTGTTAAACTAAATTAAATGTTTATGTGACAATGACGATGTAAAAATATGTGTAAACATTATAAAAACCACTAATTAGAGCTATATTTTACCGGATATAAAACAGAAACTTGGACTTTCTTTACTTAGTACGCAGCAATAAAGTTTTATTTATTTAATCAATTAGGTACGTTTAATAAACAATTTTATGGGTAAGTAATTTGGTAGTAAATAATAAAATTACAGTTATCAGGAATTTGTGTAGAAAAGTTATAAATACATGAATAAGTAAAAGTAGTTAAAGTATATTAAAATGAAATTTTAATATTCAGCTTATTAATTCTAAGAAGTCAACAGATGTTGCTCGTAGATAATAATTGTATTGCAATGATTTTATTTAATATCAATTTTATTCAGCCTCTGTTGTGCTAAGATACAGAAAAACAACGTTGAATTTTCTTGAAAAATGTCAGCAAAAAAGTTATGGGATAAACACATACAATTCCCAGTTGTTAACTTTCGAACAAGTTTTACAACTGAGTAGCTGGCAATTATCTGTGGTTTACGCTGTTGTAACCACCACTGGAATGCGACTGTACTAACTTTGATTTTGTCTTTTATGACGTCATAAATGTATAACAAATTAATAACATAATTCCACCTTTCAAAAGTTAACAAGCTTTTGGATACAATAAAACAGCAAATCCAAAAATTAACGACCTTAATTTCCAAGAAATTGCTTAGTTAGCTATTTGAGCCGCATTAACGGCCAAAAAAGACATTAAAAATGTTTAATTGTGAAAAAACTTTGATTAAAATTAAAACGAACAAGCTTTTTGAAGCCGGCTAACCTGAAACGAATGACCATTAGGACGAGGCAATAAATATTATCTATACAACTTTATCAAAACAATTTCGTGGCTAGATTAAAACATAACTGGGCCTAAAACAAACACAATGGATTAAGTTTCTTTTCTATTTGAATATGTGTTAGCTACAAAGTCGAATTTCGTTTTTGATCTAGCGCAGGGCCGTAACCAGGATTTTATTTCGGGAGGGGTTTCTTGTTGATCCATGAAAATGAAATGAAAGAAGGCGGATTAAAAATCAAAAATCTCAAAGTACACGTTTTTATTTTAAATTGAAATAAGAGATCCTAATTAAACATAAAAAAATACAAATTAACTCACCAAAGTAACAAAAAATAAAATAAATTTTTAATACTTTTCATTGTTACAAATTTAAACAGGAGAAAGAATATTCATTTTTAAATTTTCTATGAACATATATCGAAAAATGCGACGCAAGAAATGCGTCTGTTAAAGGTTTTTTTTTCCATATTTCCAAAATCATTTTAGAAAAAAAATTCAAAGTTTGGTACAGATGATAACTTTTATACACCTAAACAAGTACAAAAATAAAATGTTGAAATTTTTAATTAGGGGCTTCCTAAACTAGATGGGATTAGGGTAAAAATTTACTCTAACTGTATTGCCTGTGGTTTCTTGCCACTTTCAGGAACAAAATTTCATAGTTTTTTTTATAAAAAAAGGTTTATTGTGTTTT